>NW_010189141.1:0-31044 GCF_000695765.1 Mesitornis unicolor | reverse complement strand
CCCAAGCCTGGGAGATGTTGATGGGGTCAGCGCTGGAGTTTGGGGTCCCCCCGTACCGTTTCAGGGCAGCCCCCAGCGAGGCTCCCGACCCCCGCTGCCCTGCCCGGGCTGCCTGGCCCCGCCGTGCGAGGATGGAGAGAACAGGTGGGGGCCGGGGGCCCGGCCGGGCCCGGGGCGGCCCCGGACAACAAAGGCAACAACAGCAACCGGAGGAGGAGGAGGAGTGGGGTTTTTCCTCTCGCTCTTTTTCTTCCTCCCCACCCCCCCCGGTTGTTGTCCCTTGCAGCACTCACTGAAGGAGCGGATCGTCCACACGCGTGTTTGTTTTAAAAGGTGCTTTTTCAGTGCTGCCAAATTGGAGGAAGATGAGGGGTGATGCATGCTTTGAACTTCGTTCTCGTTAAAAATTGGGGTGTTGAGTAATGTGGATTGTGTTAGCTTTCGGAGGAAGAAAACGTAGTGGAAGGCACTGTGAGGATTTCTTTTTTTTTAAGAGAAAAAAAATTACTTTGGCCGGTTTATTGAATGTGTATGAACTGCCCAGGCCTTTTGCAGCAAAACAACTTGAATTGCAGTTGCATATTCTGTGTCTTCACTTAGCTTGTTGACTTTGTTGCTCTGCTCAGACAGAGGAATGGGAATGTAAATAACACAACTAAAACTCTTCTTGTTTTTCCAAGCTGATAATTAGTGTTTCAGTTTTCTCAGCTTCTTCTCGGGTAGCATTCTTGTCTGAAAGTGGGAAATGTTCTTTGACAGTAGAAAAATAACAAATAGTAAATAAGTTGCTTTTTATTTCTTAAATTGTTTTATTCCGAGCTGTAATTCAATCTGCTCTCTGTGATAATGCTTACAGATGAATGGACCTATTTGTGGTATAATTTGATTACAGTCCCTTATCTTGCAGTTAAACTTCAAGCATTAAAATTTCACTCTGATTTGGGGTCCTTCCTATTTGGGTCATCAGTAATGTTGTTTGCAGTGTGAAGTGTATCAGCACCTTGTTTCCTGCTGTCCCTGAATACTCAACAGGGCATTAAAGGCTCTTCCGTCTTAAATTTCTATTTTTAATGTGTTGTTTCATTATAATTGAAAGTTGTTGCTGATTTTTTGGAGGGGTTGTTGCTCCCCCTCCCATGCTTAAAATGTCACTGTTAACGTCAACAGTGAAATCTTTACATCTGTCACTCCTAATGCATAGGCTGGGTTTTGGTGTGGGTTTATTTTTCTTTTTTAATTTTAATTTGTTTAAGTTCAGGGATGGTCCTGTTGTCTCTTTGTTTCACACTACATTTCACATCTTCAAAATCAGAGAGCTGTGAAAGGGTTGGGACAGTAAGATGAGCCCTTTGGGGTGTGATACGTTGCCCCGCACTTGGGTGCAGCACTTGGCA
The DNA here is from genome assembly GCF_000695765.1 of Mesitornis unicolor. Lineage (NCBI taxonomy): Eukaryota > Metazoa > Chordata > Aves > Mesitornithiformes > Mesitornithidae > Mesitornis > Mesitornis unicolor. Next base: position 29,650 of record NW_010189141.1, on the reverse strand, counting down.
GTTTGGTATTGCCTCTGGTTACCGCGGTGTCTGGCCCTTTCCATGGGCAGTATCAATAATCTTTCCGTGGCTTTCATGGAATCTCATTGGTCAGGAACAAAAAACTGTTTGTTGAAAGGTTTGTTGGCATGGGAAACTTCTATTTATTTCCCTTTTGTTTGTTTTGTTGTTTTTGCAGACAGCAGAGATGCAGAGCAGAGAAGGGGAAGCTTGTTTGTGTCACTTAAGAACAACTGACAGTACTGAAACATTGCTTTCTCCTGTGTGCTTTTTTACAAGCCCTGAGGCAAACAAGGTCCCAGCCCCACAGCCCTTCTGCTCTGATCAACACCATGTGTATGATGAGGAAGGTGAGGGTCTCTGGGAGATGTAACTCCGTAAATTTATGATCCCACTATTTCTTTTTCCCCCTCCTTTTAAGAAGTGTACGTGCTCAGGTGACAACTTTTTATTGGATGCAAGAAAACTCTCCCACCACCCCATCTGCACAGGACCGTTTGAGGGTTGAAAGGGGAAGGTGACCTACATCTCTGCTAATCTTTCCTGATGAGATAGCAGAGATGCCAGTTACTTATACCATTTCCATTTTTCCCAGTGAGACTTTAAACAGAGTTTTTACCTGTTTAAGGCAGCCAGTCAGAAATAACAATTTGTGGGACAGATGTGATCCAGAGAGATGACATAATCGGTATCCTTGTGTTAGTCATGCAAGAAACTACAGTTTTCACTTAGGCTCTTTTGAGAAGTGGTCTGGAGGGAGTATTGGAGTCTCTTCCATGTTCTCATACACTAGGGAAAAGGGCTGGAACGTTTTTTTAAATCTTGTATGTTTTTCTTAATCCTCTTGGGAAGGAAAAGTAACAAATCTCCCTTTTTTTACTTGGCCTTTTGCTACTCTCAGTGTGCCCTTGTTCATGACATGAGTCTTGTAATTTAGCTTCTGTTACAATAGTGGTATTTTTTTGAACAAAGAACAGCAATTTTGGAAGTATTCCGATGGCCAGAAGCAAGAAAGCAGTTAATGAGGTGAAGAGGTGAGACCAGTAGTGAATAAAACGGTGGGCTGAACTGAGCTGAAAGAAAAACACTATTAATCGTAACTTTAAGTTAGGCATGAGGTATTTTACACAAAATTGCAGTAAGACAGGTAGTCCAGAAATAAATAATAGCGAAACTCCTAAGCAGTTACACCAAGCAATGTGCTCTTGATGCTCTGCTTATGCAAGTGCAGACCTACCGACTTCAGCCGAGCTCTGCCAGGCACCCTCGTGGAGGATCAGATGTAATTTTTAGTTGCACGCTGAAGACCTGCACATGTCTAATCTCTTTGCAATTGCTGTCATCATCATCCTGGTGTTTCACTGATGGTGGTGTGTCCGCGTTTGGCTGGAGAGTTCCTTGGCGCCAAGGATCTTCACCTATTCAGGAGGCGTGCGCGTGTTGGTGTATGTAAATATAACAACTGTGCCTGGTTTTAACGTTGCGTCCTTTTTCTTTTGTACGTGTCTCTGTAAACGTTAGTTCTCTGGGGCAGAGAACTGTGCTCATCTGTAAACTCCCACCTTCAGCTCCCTGTGTGCTGCAAAATGAACAGCTTCCCTCCCACCAAAATGAAGTGTCTCCGCTTCCTTGGTCGGAGTTAAACCATCTAATGCTGTGGAGTGATGTGCCACAGGTAACCTGCTTGAGGACTTGATGCACATACTAATGTGCTGCTGCATTCCTGTCTTGACTTCTTTTCCCTAATTGCAAAATATTTTAAACTATGTCTCCTTTTACTGCATAGGAATTAAAACTGAATGGAGGGGGAGGAAGGATGGTCTTGGATAATGCTTGCACTGAGCCACCAGTGCATGCAGCCGGGAGAAGGAAGGTGAGCCTGACCTTGTCTTTTGAGTGTGTATAAAAATATATGGAGAGTTTAAGTCCTGGAGAATAAAGTGGGGTCAGGGTTCTTCCATGTACTGTATCTGTATGATGCAATTAGTCCGATTTCTGGGTAATGCTTTGGTAAACCCTTGGACATCTGGAATCAGTAAGTTAACAAGTAGCCTTTCCTCTCTCTGTTCCAGTACGTCATATAAAGATTTGATGGTAAACAGTGAAATAAGGTAGTTGAGGGAGAAAGGTATTATTTTAATTCCCATGCTATTAAGCTATAACCAGGATGAAGTTGAGAGGTTAGTTTGTTAGTTCGGTTGTAGATCGTGTGTCTAGCATCACAACTTTTAAAATCTCTGAGAGTTTTCTGATCTCGCTTAGTTTGAGATGGTCATTATTTCAGCATGCTGAAGAGGAGGAACAAGTTCTGCGTGTGTAAAGGATGAGACCTTGGTTACAGGAGTCAGCCATTTCAAAAGCATCTGACAGTCTGGTTTCTTTTCCAAGATGCTCAGGTCTTCTAGAGGTGCAGATTGTCTGTATTGCTAACTTGATACGGAATTACAGGCATTTTGCAAGCTTGCAGGTTTGGCACTAAATCCAGGAGGCTGGCTGTGTGAGGTGCTTCCCAGGAAAGCTGGATAGGGTGGAAGAGCCCGGCTGGGCTCTGCCCCATGTTCAATGCTGCTTGTCGTGCAGCCTCTGCCATGGGATGCTCGGAGACAGGAGGTATTCTTAGTGTGGAAAGGTGCTTAAATATATTAATGCTAATAAAAATGTAGCAAGAAGTAAACAATGATAAACTGGATTTTATTTGGTCTTTGAAATATCTATGAAACTAGATTTATCTTTGGTAGGTTCGTGGTGGTGTTTTGGTAATCTGTCCATTTTGCTTAGTAATAATTGACACCTCTACTTATGAACAGTATGTTGTTGCTATTAATGTGTTTCTCATTCCCTGACTTGTTTATTGTCTGGATGTCCTGAAATTGGAAGTACTGGAATAAAAGATCTGTTTTGGATTTTGGAGCATAGAACAAACAAGTGCTTAAAATGCATTTGTGCATCGTTTGAGAACGTTCAGGTGATCTGTAGTCTGTTTCCTTTGGTATGAGCTTGGACAAACAAATGTCATTTGTGTCCTTATATGAAATACAGATTGGTCTGTGACATTGGGTGATCATCTGGCAAAGGCAAGTTACTCCCATTGTTAGTTTTTTTTTCCTCTTGGCTTCTGCCATCCTGTATATCCTAGGAAGACCACAAATAAAGGCTTGTGCAGGTTATCAGGACAGCGTTTGCTCATCTAAAACACATTGTTCATGTCTTCTTTTGGTGTGGCAAAGACTCCCAAATGTCTTGATTTTATTTTATTTCTTTCTTTCTGAGTCTGTGTGTGTGTGTGCTGTCTGAGATTTGGGGACTTCTTTTTCAGTCTGACGAGGTGACCATCTGTTACAGAGGGACTGAGCGCTGATGTCCAGACACCACAGGAGGCTGGAGTGGTGGGAAGCCTCATGGCTAAAGCCGCCTGCCTGCCCTTCCCCAAAGCACTTTGCCACCTTGTTTGTATCACCATGTGTGTGTATGGTGCTGAACTTGCTGGTGGATATTCAGGATGAGCAAGAGCTAGTGAGAATCAGATAAATGAGGAGAGAGAATAGAAGTTACTTGTTTGGGCTAATGAAGGACAAGCCCTTTAATTGTGAATGTCATCAGTTTGTGTTCAGGGCTGCTGGGCTGTGAGAACATTGTGCAGTGTTTAATGTATTAAAACCTTGGTAAGAGCAGGTTTCCTTCCTGATGGTCTCTTACTGTTTATCTACCAATGTTGTTACTATTTCCCTTTCTTTTCTGCTTCTGACACGCAGGCTGGCCAGTGGGGCACTGCCTAACTTTATGCGTGTCTTTGACTGGCAGTCATGGAGTCACGGAATGGTTCTTGACAGTCCTGTCATGCAGCCCTCAACCTACCGTGTGGTCCCATCAGACGAAGTCTGATGCCAAGTCAGAAGCTGACAGGAGTGCCTAGAAACTAAATGAGATTCAAAAGGTGGAACAGAAGTACTGCATCAAACCCATAGTGTAATGCTGTGAAGCACTATGTGCTGGAGAAATGTTGATTTAGATACTGGATATTTTAACAGGGCTGCTGGGTTGTTTTATTTTAAAGATACTTCTTTTCTTCCTCTTGCCTGAACTTGGACATTTGCCTTTTAAATAAATAAATACCTGGCTGTGGTTTGTAGTGGGCTGCTTGTTTTTCCTTATTTCCCATGCTAAACTGTTTCTATCCATTGGCAGAGCTGTTGCACAGATGTAACGTGTCATCTGGGGGCGAGGTACAGCATCAGTGGTGTAAAGGAAGCTACACTGCTGCCCGCCGGTGTTGAGCGGAGAAATAAAAAAAGAGAAGAAAACGTTTGTCTTTTGTCATATAACTCATTAAAGATCCCCTCAGCTTAGTATTTGTCCATTACTTGCAGATGAAAGTTAATATTTAAATGAAAAATGTGGCTTTTATTAGTTCCTGGATGGCTTCTTCTGCAGGCTGGGTGCTCTTGTGCTTCAGCAGTAGAGCAAATGTATTGCAGGTCTGTTAAGGAAAAGTATGAGTATTGTGCATTCGTCATTAAGAAGTAACAGCTGAGTTGTTCATTAACACAGTAGTTTGAATCCACAGGCTACTCCTTCCACTGAGTTATAATTTAAATTAGGCTCCATTTGATGGCTGGAACTATTTGACAATGCCTTGTTTGTGCTTTTTAAATATGTAAATCTTTCCACTTAATTCTTCTTTTTTTTTAATCTGTTGAGCACACTACCTCATTTATCTAATATGCAGCTCCTTAATTGTCCAGAATGTTTCAATGTTTTAATATATTTGGACAAGGTCTACAATTTCTTTTTTTCAGGGGAAACAGTGCAGATTTGTTCTTTTGTTTACTGCCAACTCCAGAGTAAACTCCGGCTCTGATCTGCTGATAGCTGAAGGCTGGTAAAAGAAGAATTATACAACAGGAATGTGAGGAAATAACTCCATTCATTGCAGTTCAGAATCAACAGAGCAAAGCCTGTAAGTTGCAGTTATCATTTCAAAGTAAAAAGATCTCCCCACCCCCCAAGCTCAGCTTGGTTTTGTGTAGCTAACTATAAGATATATTTGACGAGAGAGAAAACAACAGACAAAAATGTTTTATTGTAGCACAACAGAAATAATTAAGCCTGTTTTGTGGCTGTGCAGTCCCTTGTTAGTGTCAGACAAACTGCACAAAATTTTACCGTGCTGACCGTGGAAACAGAGAATCCGATCTCATTTCTGTGGTCTGATGTATAATAAACAATTTGTACTGCTTGATAAAGTTTTATTTTCACATCCGAAGAAAAGCAGTGAATGCCTAAACTTCCTCACCAAACAAAACAGACTTCCTTACTTTGGTCTGCTGAATGCGCTTTATGCTAGAGATTAAAATAAGAAGTCTACTGAGCTGCAACTTGCTTGAGAAGGCTCCCAGTAATGCTGAGATACTGGGGTTGCTATTTGGCACAAAGTTGGCACGTGGAAGAGAGCAGTGGAGAGTTTGCTTGGTGCAGCAAACCCTTTATTAATCTTTTGGGGGCTTCTGAGTTACGTTCCTGTGGGGATGTCTCAGTAGGCAAAGTGGGCTTTTTTCAGACCTTGGCAGATCAATTAAGTTTTGTTAATGTCATGGCATAGATGTTTTTAAGATAGTTGTGCTACTTATTGGCCAGTGATTGTCGGGAGATGTAGGCTGTTACTGGTGGTAGGCTGTCCTTGACCCAAATTCTTGTTTATAAAGTAGGAACCCAACCCTCTTGCAAGTGTGTGTGTTTTGATCAAGATTTAACTGTAAAGGAAAAGTTCCCTTTCTTTGCCTGCAGAGTTTTGGTGTCCTTGTTATAGAGGATACTGACATGTCATAAGGTGTGGCAAGTTACACCTGTTAAGTTTAGGGTAAAATGCAACCTTTAAGTCTTACGTACAGTATTCAAGTAGGTGAATTAACAGAAAAAGTGTACTGGAGAAATTTCTACAGCTGGGAGGGGAAAATTTACAAGTTTTGGCATGGATAGAACAGTGAAGATGTGGGTGTGACTCTCCCTTGTCTTTTTCTGTTCAGGCTTTTTAGAAATGTTATGTGTCAGAGAATCTGGGTAATGATACGCACTGGTTTTAGTGATACCTGAATATTTCTCCTAGGTCTGTGGTTGAGAGATCAGGATTCAGCCCTTTATCACCCATGTATATTCACCCATGTATCCTGTTTGACAGAGCGAGTTGGTTGAAGTTGACAAGGCAGAGACCTTGATTGAAATGACCCATGTTGATCTTGTTTAACATTTACAGCTTTTCTTTCTTTTCCTAAAGAAAGATTGACTTTTCTCTTTTGGTAACCTCTAAGGTACTCACTTGCAAATAAAAGTAGTCTTGGCAAAAAGAAAGAATGGTTCTTAATGATGAGAAGGATATACTCTGTGTGCACCTAAGCAACTGTGTACACTTTCATGGATTAGTCTTTATTTTTATGCTTTTTTGGAAATGATGGATGACTTATTACATGATTAATCTTTCCATTGTGATCTTTTTAAAGCTGCTTTTGGGTTTGACTGTAACATTGAAAACGTTTTCATTTGCTGTTTTTAAACTAATAGGCAGTATTAAATGTGCTGAGTACTTAGGAAGAAAAAAATTCGCAGCCTAATTTGTGTTAATTTTGTGTAACTAAGCAGTGTAATGTGACCTGTACTAAACAAACGAAACTGATGATGACTTGAGCCTGTGCTTGTCAAGGCGTTGGAGCTGGTAGAGCTCAGCCTCCCACACCTACTTGTTTTTGCAGAGTGGAAGAAGAAAACACAAGTTTACTTGCATTTTCAGTTCCTAATTTGTTTCTCAACCTGAAATAAACTGATGGTTATTCTGAACTACACTGAGTAACTTGAAATAAGAAAATATTCTCCCTTCTTGCAGAAGATGCTGTTGCTGTCAAAATCGGGTTTATTGCAGAAATGGACTGGTTCCAGTTGCTTTGTCACCAATTTCTCCTCAGTTGACTTGTTTAATTTGCTTTGGAGTTTCAGCAGCAAACGTGCTTCTTTTCATAATTGTTATTTAAATTATCTTATTTATACCTAAGTTGCCATCACTCCAAAAATTGTTTTTGATATTTTTAAATTGGATTAGCTAATGTTAAAATAAAGTTGTGCTTTTCATTGTCTTCATGTTTGAACGACTTGGTTGCAAAAGGGGAAGCGTTAGAATTAACCTGTGCCTCACCGCTGTGGGGGTGACTGCAGGACAGTTTCTGATATACTGGGATGATGTGTTTTGAGATGCGTGTTATCGCCCATTTGGCATTTTCATAAGCCAAGCAGAGTTTTAATGTGCGTGACTTGTTTGCATCTGCTGAGCTGGCAAGGTGTGAAACTGTGCACTTGTGGCTTGTTGTCTCCTGAGTTTCCTGCGGGTTTCACACTGGTTAGTGAATGGTTTTTCGCGGTGAGTGGTGGGACTGCGTGTTTTGTGATATTTCCTTCTCGCGGCCTAAAGGGACGCAAATTGAGGTAGGTGATTGTTTTTGTTAAGAGGTCTTTTTCTCAGGCAAAACTTGGTAGTGTAGACAGCCTATAGCAATTTCTGTGCAAATGAAAATAATTCATTATTCTGGAAAGTGAAATGGATTTGAGTTACCTGCGTTGCAGGCAAGGTAATAGTAATAACAAATGTACAGAGCGACTGGCTTCCTAAAGAACAGGTTTTGACACAGATTTTTTTTTTTTCTTTAAAGGTTGCTTTCTTTTCAGTATTTCTGGGTATACAGGTGTAACAGTATTTTGATTACTGCCAGGAACCACTTTGCTAGACCAGTATAATTTTGGGTAAGCACAGAAGAGGTTAGCAAGAATTCAGCCTGACCAAAGCAGGCTTTATGGTTTTCTGGAGAGGAGCGTTGTGGGGAAAGGAGGAGGAACAGAAGACGACAAAGTGGTCTGGTGAATAAGCGTGGATGTCCCAAAACTATGTGGAAACCTCACGCAGAACTTGGACAGTTAATGCCATAGTGGAACCTTAACCTTTCTGTGGTGTTTACGGTCTAAGCCTGGTACCATGCTGTCGTCACAAAACTAGAATCACAGAATACCAGGCTGCAAGGGACCACAAGGATCATCTGGTCCAACCTCTCAAGGTAAAAGTACAGTTTAAATGAGATGAGTCAGCACCCTGTCGAGCTGACTCTTCAAACTGACCAGTGTAGGGGAATCCACCACTTCCCCTGGGAGATTGTTCCAGTGTCTGATTGATCTCATGGTAAAGAAGTTTTCTTCTGGAGTTCAATCAGAATCTCTCCAGAAGCAACTTGTGTCCATCACCCCTCATCTTTTCCATGTGACTCCTTGTGAAAAGGGAGTCTCCATCTTCTTGGCAGCCACCCTTTATGGACTGGTACATGGTAACAAGGTCTAACTACTACAAGGTAACTAAGCCTTCTCTTCCCAAGGCTGAATGGACCCTGTTTTCTCTGCCTTTCTTCATACAGCAGCTCTTCCAGTCATCATCCTTGTTCATCCTTGTTGATAATCCTTGTTGCCCTTCTCTGGACCCTTTCCAACCTGTCCTAATCTTTTTTGTGTAGAGGGGACCAAAACTGAACTCATTACTCAAGGTGTGGTCTGATCAGTGCTGAGTAGAAAGGGACAATGACTTCTTTATCTCTGCTGGAGATGCTCTTTTCAAGGCAACCCAGCATCCTGTTGGCGTTCTTTACAGCTGCAGCACACTGTTCACTCATGTTGAGCTTGTCATCCACCGAGACCCCCAGATCCCTTTCCACAGGGCTGCTCTCTAGCCAGGTGGAACCCAGTCTCAGCTGCATCCTTGGATTATGTATTCCCAGATGCAAGACCTCACATTTGTCTTTGTTGAACTTCATACAGTTCCTGTCAGCCCACTCGTCCAGACTGTCCAGGTCTTCCTGAAGGATGGCAAATAGCAAATCTCCACAGAATGGTTGAGGTTGAGAAGGATCTCTGAAGATCATCTACCCCAAACCCCCAGCTCAACGCGTAGTCAACTAGGACGAGTTGCTCAAGATTTTGTCCATTTAGCTCTTGTACTTAAAGCTGTGCACGGAGCTTTGCTCTCTTCTGTGTTAACTTGTTGTTGGCCTTGACATTGTAACTCTTTGCTCGATTTGGCGTTACTCTGCGTAGTGTCATCGTGTGCTATTTAATGTCTCATTTAAACAGGACAGAGTGTTTTTTGAACTTAAGTGTGTGATTGTACAGCCTCTCAGTTTTGGAGAACTGTTGGTATGGAGGAGAAACTGTCTGCTGTGGTAATGTATTGGTCCTTTATGTTTCTTTGTGAGCATTTCATGTGAAACTGCTTATGGGCTGTAAACTGGGAAGAACTAGCAGCCTTGAGGCTGCTCTAACTTAAACAAACTAGATGCCAAAAAATTCCTATCTGGGCAAAAGCAAAGCTTGCTTTGGGAGAGGGCATGTCATCGCTTCTGTACTATTGCAGGCAGCTGAATTACACTTCGTAAGAGTGTTAGATGGATGTACAGGACTAATGAAGCTACTTCTACCCAAGCCCTCTACACAAGAGTTTTATTTATGTCCTTGATGTAAATAATGGAAAGTATTAGAATGGAATGAAGTCCAGATGCTACTTGGTTTGACTTTAATGTACAGTATTGCGTGGTGGATGCCCTGCAGTAAGAGTTGTGCTTTAGTTACTGTTCAGTTTCTTAAATCCTACTGTAATAGCGGTCATGCGTTGGAACCACACCAAATGAAAGGGTTTTCTCTTTAGTTTTCATACTGGTATCAAGATACTCCAAGGCCCTGCATTTCTCAGTGGTTCTCATAATTCCTGTATGTACAGTCATTTTGCTGGCTTTGTGCCTGTCACATTACCCATCTGTGTGCTGTAACCCGGGGGCTGGTGAGGCTTGACCCCAGGGCAAGCACTCCGTGTTTGTATGTAGGGAAGGCCTTGTGTCTGAGGGAGGAGGAAAGCCTCCGAGGGAAGGATTTGCAGCGAAGCACTGAGCTATCCCCTGGTAGCTCTGATGCTGTGACAGGCCAGAAATACTTTGCGTTTGCACAGGAGTGTGAAATCAGCCTGGAATGACGAATGTAAAAGGACTTTGTGCGTCCTGAACCCGTTTGAATGGCTTTGTTCATTCAGATGGTAGTTGAATTGAAATATTAGGCCATGATTTAAATATGAAATAGTTACAAAACAATATGGTTATCTACTAGCTTTTCATGGTCTTGTGAAGCAGTGTATTTTGAATGGATATCTCATTGTAAAGGTGGTAAGGCTGTAATTATTGGTGGAAAAAAGTCAGAAATTATAAACAGTATGTGCATGTATGTGTAAAATGCTTAATGTAGGATTTGTGTCCTTTTGAGATGTACATGAGCATATGCTTTAAATTAATTTTCTTCTGTGTTTATAGTCTGTCACTGAGGCTTTAAACTGGCTTTAAATACCTCCTGTGCTGTTAATCCATGCTTGATAGCTTTCCATTGTATGTTACTGCTTTTTGTCTCCTTTTGAGTTCCCACTGACTGCAACTGTGTTTTTCTTACAGATTTGTAGGGGGCCACAGTACCTGGAACAGTTGATGGCTCTGTGTGTAGGTGCAGTCTCTGGATAACTGAGGGTGCAGCTGGAGGGTCATAGCAAAGCAGTTGATGCAATTCCTGGCCCTGAGTCAACAGTCCCCACCTCCAGTGTTGTGGAAGTCGCTGTTAACTTACTGAGAGTGATTCGTGTTCAGGGGGAAATGAAAAAGGAAAAAAACCAACCAAACAACAACCACCAAAACAAAACACAACCAAAACCAAACCACACCAAAACCCCCACACCTTTAAAGCCAAATCATTTTGGTTCTGTTTATGGCGGAGGTTTACAGACGGCTGCAGTGGTGCAGTGATGGGAGGGTTAATTTCAGAGCTGGTGTAGAAATGATTTACTTCTTAACCTTTCTTTACTGCCCAGGAAGATGATCAGATGATTAGATCTTGTAGGGATAGAAAGAATTTCTTTTTAAAGGTATGAGGTGTTCAAATAGCAATGGTGGTAACCTTTCTTTCAGAACTATAGGGTAGGCCTATCCTCCATGTATTACTGGTATCACACTTTGAATATTACGTTTGCTCATTTTCTGGTTTTCATTCCAGCAGTAATAGGTTTTGCCTTTTACATGAGTTTGAAAAAGCTCAGTGACAGGAATAGAACAGTTCCTGGATTCAAAATAGAGTGGTACTTTTTCCTTGGCTTGTTTAAACATATTGCTGATTATATATTCCTTGCAGGATCAGCACAGAGAAAAGGACAATGAAAGAATTTCATGGTGCTCCTTAAATGAGTCTTATATAAAACAAAGTTTAAAGTAAATTAGGACCTACCTTTTAAGCACTTGTCAAATGTTCTTAGTGTCAGGTTTTCTTCCCACTTAATGTTCACTTCATATCAAATTTAATGTGAGGTACATGATAATATTTTCAGAATCACCCAAGTCCCATTTAGAAAAAAACAAGCACTTGGCACCCCAAGGCTCATTGGAAGCCAATGGGGCTTGCACTCTGAAATGTCTGTTGCTGTTGGAGGGGAAGACATTAGGGGTTTTAAGAATTTTGCCTCCTGGACAGCCTAGCTGACGGCATTCAGGACAAGAGTATGGTAAAAATGCACTGAAGAGAGGGGAGGCTTAGTGTGATTGTTGGTGCAGGCAAGAATGGAGATATATTTCTGAGAATTAGTTTAGGGAATCAAAATCGGAGGTGTTTCTGTTCTCTCTCCACCCAGCCACATGGGTTAGGGACTTGCTTTACTCCACTTCTCCACCAGTGCAGCGTCAGGCCCTTTCACTGCCCTGCTGTGCAGCAAGAATCCTGCAGTCCCTGGCCCTGCGTGCTCCGGGCATCGCCTGCTACAGCGCCTCTGCGGTGGGGAGGTGCTGCTGGCTTTCTCGGTAGAGGAAGAAACCGAGGCACGCAGGAGGACGAGTGGCTTACCCATCTCCCAAAGCAGGTCTGCAGTAGAACCTGACTGTTTTTTCCAGGTCCTGCATTGTCTCTACCACTAGAACAGCCTCTTTTCGGGAGGACAGATGAAGGCCGTGTTTTTAGTCCATGTTGATATTAGCCACTTGAAATCTTTGTCATCCAGCTGCTGCCTTATTTTTCTTTTGCCTTTTCTGTGCATGGTTTGTCATGGAGGTGTGCGCTGTCATTTTGCTTATACCTCGAGAGAAAAATACAAGTCGAAAGATGTCTGTTTGAGCTGCTAGTAATAACAGCAGTCTTCCTGAGAGTCATGAACAACCAGAAATGTATGTATGTGTGTTTTTTTAATACATGTAACCGCACAGATCTGTGTGTGTAAGTGCATAATATATATGTAGGTATTTGTGTGTCATTCCAAAGTCAGAGCACTCTTGAAGCAGAGATTGCCTCAGCTAGAAATGAGAGGTAGCTCCTGCTGACAAACAGAACCACATGTTTTTAGGGGCTCTAATAGCTGTGCTTCAGGATAAAGAATGTCTGTCTTCCCGGTATCCTTCAGATGACAGCTGCCATAACGAAGGCTGAATACGAAGAATACGTTTTCACGTGGCTGTATCCTGGGCACTGGGAAGCCTCTGGAGCTCAGAACAATAGCAGAATACGGAGCTGCCAGCAGGGAGTCTGAGTGGACAAGTATAATCATGCACCGCTCAGCTTTCAAGGAAATTACAGTTAGTGCACTGACTTGCTCATAATAGTGATGCATTGTTTAGCTTAATAACTTATCAACTCTCCAGGAACCCAGCTAGTCATCACTGTCATCACACACTGCTAATCATTCTGTCCTCAGATTGTCCCAAGATGAACTACGGACCTGTCATATCACCTATTAAACTGGCAGACTAAGTGCACTGTGGTTTTTTTTTTAAGCTAGAAGGAACAACATTGCCCACTTTTTTTGTTCTTTTGTTTTGTCATTATTGTTATTGTATGCAATTGTGCATGTAGGGTTTTTCTGAAATGCCAGGTTGAAAAGACATTGTCAAACTGTGTTGGGGTTTTTTTTTTTTGCCTTTGTAGAGTTTTTGTTAAATTGCTGTTCTTTGTGATAAGTACTTGGGAGCCGAATCTGAAACCTGCTTTTTAAGGAACATTTGTTTTTCATAAAGCGTTTGGGGCAGAGGGGTGTTTTTTTGTGGTGCTTGTCCGTAGTACCTAGGGTCCTGTCAATCACTAGTAAATGTAGCCCTACAATGGCCCTCTGTAGTAGCAAAGGGTGATTATCCCTCTTATACCAGTGTGGAATTTAGACATGGGAAGATTGAGTGATTTACCCACAGGCATGCAGGGAGCTGTGGAAGAACAAGAAGGAGAAGTAAGCTGGTTTGAGTCCTGATCCTGGTAGGCTGTATATCCTTGCCGAATGCGTGCTGGCTTCTTGTCAAAGGGTTATTTGTGAGCTCTGAGCTGTTAGCACTGAAGGAGCCTTGGAGCATTTTTTCTGAAGGAAAAGTGGCCACTGATACACAAATAGATTTGACTAGATCGTATATCTGAGTCTGTTCTTTAAGAGGTAACATTTTAAACTCTTCTGGCTCTGACTCTTACTGTTGCCACTGCTTCATTTTTCCTTACTAGCTGGAGAACCTGCGGACCAGACACTGGGATCTTTGCACTTTGTAGGTGCCTGGTTTTGTGGCTGTGGATGGAAGGCTAAAAAGTCCTACCACAAGACCAATCCACACAGCAGTAACGTACAACTAGGTAGCTTGGATAAATCTGGTGCTGTGACCAGTGAAACACAGAACTTGGTATGGACTAAGTGACCAAGTGTTGACTCTAGTTTTGGTTGGATTTTCTTGTAGTCCATGCTGGTCTCTGCTGCTACATACATGAGAGCTGTTTCTTCATGCCCTGATGGCAACAATGGTCAGATGCTAAATAAAAAACTTTCTTCTGGAGTGCTGCAAAACAGCTTTGCAAACATTCGGGTGAAGGATCCTGGAATAGTGCAAAATATCAAAGCTGTGGGGACACCTTTTCGTGATCAGAAGTGCACAGATTATGCGAGTCACAGAGCAGGAGATCTCCAACCCATTCCGTACTTGGGGCTGAAATGATGCATCTGTTATAGGGGAGGGGGGAACAGATGGATGTGCCTGACTGAAACAGGTCTCCTTGCTGTTCTGAATAGTGCAGGCAGCTGTGGGACAGTATCTACTGATCTCAGGAACTGAGCAAACAGTGGGGTGGGCTATTTCTGTTTAAACCAGAATAGACCAGAATTTAAATGAAACCCTGAGCATTTCAGTTGTTTGAGGTGTTTGCTTTGGTTTCACCCTTCACGTGTCTGTCTTGAGAAAGACAGTTGTATCTCTCGATCGCTGGCGACTGGAATTAAAATGGGAAGGAGCCTTCTGCTGCAAGATTTATTGCCTGGCACATCTATGTTGTCTGATGAAGTGTCATCTTTTGTTATGTTTTGAGAAGATGCTGCCTGTGATATCTATGAACCGCACGAGAAAATATTTGGCTGGACTTATTTTGCCAATTATGGCAGTATTCTTCTAGCTCAGTTTCTATAGATCTTTTGTGTATAGTGTTGAAAAATATAGGTGCAGCCTCTGCTAATAAACAGGAAAGATCAGGTGGTTGCGAAATGGTGGTCTCTGCAGAGACTTAGCTTTGTGTGTGCTTCAGATGCATCACCTGTTTCTGGCAGCAAGGAGTGAGAAAAATGCTGAGTAAGTATGTCTTGGCCCCAAGATCAGGATTCATAATAAGGAAATACCTGAAGCTTACAGGTGTGGCTTTCTTTTTTCCATGGGAATGTCTTTTACTTCTCCAGGAGTTTGCTATCTTCCTTTGAAAACAGTTCTTCAGGTAGTGTCCTGCCATAAATAAGCCCTGTTTTACTGGCTCCGGTTGCTGTAGGTCCAACAAATGGCATTCAGCCCGAACGCCAAGGCTGTGCCAGTTCAGTATCTTTTGCATTGTACTAGGCTGAAAAGCATTGCCAGGCAAAAAGATAGAATTGAATAGAATTGAATTGGAAAGCCTAAAAGCTGGTATGAAAGAATGCTAATGTGTACTTTAATATAGCAGAACCGCTGCATAACAATTTACCTTACTGTTAATATTGAAGTACAGCTGACTTGGGAGTTATGCTTGACCAGAGCTTTTTCTTGCAAGAAGTATTTCTTTCTTTACCATGCCTACAAGTAGAAGAGTGGAAATGTCAATATGCAAGCCAATGATTTTGTTGTGAATCTGCTTGAGATGCCCTCACAACCCAGCTCTGTGCCTGGCAAGGTCGACAAGTTTCTCTTCATTGATGTCAGTGAGTTAGAGCCCAGGCGTTTCTGAAAAATCCTCTTCATGCAAATTGGCCATCAGTATGCCTGAGGTTTCTGCAAAAATAACCCTTTTTGCTGGGTGTAGCATACATTAGGATCCTTAAATTCATTCATGATATATTAAAGCCAGATCTTGATTATCTCTGGATGAATTGTGTAAATGATGAAGTTCCTGTACTACGGGGACAAAACGTCCTGTCAAGATAGAGCTGAGCAGACTGAAAGCAGCATGGCATTTTGTTGTCCATTTCCCAGCATGGAAACCTTAGCAGGTGACAGGATTGCGGATGGTTCTTTCCCCAGCATCCCATTCTAGACTTTGTATGGTTTCTTGTTCTTGAAGTTTTATTTTGCCAGGGCGCTCCCATTCCTTTGTTCTCCTGGATGACTGAAGTTTACGGTGCTCCCATCCTGTTGTTCAGCAGCTCCACCATGGTTTGAAGCCACTGTGTGCTGTGGTGAGTGTGAAGACACCGATACTCTGTGCAATGGTTGTGTAAGCCTTGCCCTTTCACCTCTTCCCCTTTTATTACTGCTTTTGTGGCTGTGAGGTTCTATTCAGTGCTAGTTTATGGAAAAAAAAGTCCATGGTGGCTCTGTGCCATCATTTCAAAGAATGACTGTTCACCAGGCTCTTGATGGAGAGGTTTAAGAAGAAATTATTTTGCTCCTTGGGCATGAAAATGCTGGTTAAGAGTGTAACTGGCACAGGACTGCCTTTGCCTGGGAGTCTGGCCAGATAAGAGTTTTTTATTTCCATTTAAGACTTGGGTCTGCACCCCCAGTAGCCTCTTTCATAGACGTTTTGTTTACAGCTGTCAGTGCTGCTCAGGAGCAAGATGTGGTGCCTCGCACTGAGAGTGGCCTGCGATGCCTCAGAACGTCTCTCAAACTGCTGGGCAGTAGTGGGCTGCCATGCTGGGAGGATGCAGGGAAGAAATTATGTTAGACATTATCAAGATTCTAGGAAAACTTGCATGGTTTGGTTTGTTTGTTTGTTTTGTAATTGAGCTTTGTTTTTTGAAATTGAGGGGAACATCTTTTCTACGCATCTTTTGTGTAAGCTTAGGCAAAGAGACTTACCTGTTGGGTCCAGGTCACAGTAGTGCTGACCTCTTCATACCACCTTTGTTTAGAGCAGGAAAGACTGAAGTTTGCTAGTGCTTAAATAATTGCATTAAAACCATCCAGTCACTTTATCTTCAAGTCTTTGTCTTTATAATTTTGGAGTCTTGGTTTATCCATTTTTCAGGTGCCTTGTATGGTTGTCTTACAGCTGGCAGTGGTACAGGCTCATTTCAGTCAGGGCTGTTCTCATTGGAGGAAGACGTTAACAGGAGCGTGGATCAACGTTGAATGTGTTTTGGTAGACAATGAGCAAGCTAAGCCTGTGTAACAGGAGAAATCTTTATTCAGTTGAAAGCAGTGGCCGTATTGACATTAATGTAATTGGAAGGGACAGACTTTGTCCCTATCTGTTGATAGATTTGAGTGTTACTTTCTTTTTCCAGCACATTTATGTTTGGTTCTTTAAGTAGGAGATGCTGCCCACTGCTCACACAGCTCTAGAATGAAGCCTTATGCACTGACTAAAACTTCATAGCGGTTGTAGCTTTGCTTATTGCAGCCTATGATGAAACTGAAGCTTATTTTACTTAAATCCAGTAAATTACACTTCAGCTTTACTTTGGACAGGTCAGCAGGTTTCCAGGACTTGGAAACCTTGGTATGCTGTTCGATTTCTGTTGTGGAGAAAACTTGTTTGCAATTTAACTTAAAAGATTTCCCCCCATGCCTTATTTATTCACCGGAGCACAGAATTATTACTTTGTGTGAGCTGATTCCCATGAAGAGAACTCCCTTCGCTGCAGAGAGAGTGGCCAGGCACTGTGGCTTCCCAGGAAGTCTATGAAAACTGCTTCACCTTGGCCTGTGTGTCTTCCTTATGTGTACTGTTGCTATTAAACTGGTAGTAGATTTCATACAGCCTTGCACACTGACAGATTTGAAGCAACAAGCTCTGTAAAGCTGGTTTTAGTGTCTTTACCCATATATTTTTATGGCAACATGGAGCCTCCTCCTGAAATGTTTGCATCTGTGGAGCAGCCTTCCCATTCTGCAGGTGACAGGCTGCGAGCATATTTCTTTCTTGATGCCGTGTGGAAAAACAGTGTTGTATAGCTACACATCACTGACCTAGTGAATGCAATGGCTGCATCCAGAATTGGGAGGTATCACTTTGGGAGGCTGGCTTCAGTGGAACTGTTTGATGTTCTGGTGAGCTGATTCATTGCTGGCTTTCTCAAAATCCCATAGTGTCCCCTGGTCATTTCCTGCCATAATAAACCTGGTTTTCTTGGTCTGCTTTGTGAGTCCTTAAATAATTACATCCTTCACAAAGACAATTTTTTCTGCTCAGGAAAGATGCACAGACTCCTCTGTGGGCTCATATGAGGATTTGTTCTTTTGAGTTGTGCTTGTGTCTTAATAAGAGTCTGGCACGCTTGAGGATTGAGGGATTGTGTTTATTCACTTTCAGAAGATTTTGGTCTCCTCACTGTCAGTTTGTCTTCAGCTTGCCGCCTTTTGAAATCGCCTGCGAGTTCTGCGCTGACAGTCTGTCTTTCTGTCATGCAAGGCGAGGAATGGGCGACATTACTTCTTTCAACACACCACGACTGCTATGCTTGCTCTCTCAAGCCCTGTGAAGTCTCATTATGTCAGGATGTGTGGTAGAGGGTTGTATATATTTTTGTTGTTGGGGGATCTCCTTTTAAGTCCTTTATCTTTTACATCTCAGGCTTTGGAGACATTTGGTTCTTCTGAAAATGTGCTGTTTCAGAGAAATGCCACTTGTGCTTAGCTGGCTTTTGCTGCTGAAGCACTGAGATTTGTCTGATGCAGCTAAGCAAGGTCCTTGGGGCAGAGACTGTGCCTACGAGAGGCTGGAATGCAGGCTGGAGGCTGTGGCAGTACCGACGGTAGAATAGCGAGCAGGATGAGTGCCATACAGAGGACTTAGAGGTTATGGGCTTGATACAGGAATTACTAAATCAGGTTTTTTTCAGTCTGTGTTTTGCAGAAGGTTAAACTATATAATTTCAAAGCCTTTCATCTTCTCACTCTTTTTCTTTCCCTCTGATGCATAAAATCATCTCTTCCCTGTATCTTCTTCATTCTTCTTTCTCTTTAGTCTGCAGAAAGCAAATTCCAGCAGAATTCCTGGCATAAAGATGGAGACTGATAAGACTGGTGTGTGACACTGAAGTAGGAGCTGAAGCTACAGCTGCTTCATAGTTCCTGGCACAGGGCCCTTGTAATGTAGCTGATGGGAGATTCCCGAGTGAAGCCTCGCAAGGGCATCGTGTCCTCTTGCTATGTCGAAGTCCACTTTTGTGCCTGAGTGCCCGGTATGGGAGAAGGCAGTGGTTGTAGGGCCTGAGCAGCAGCATTTGTGCAGTGAGTACAGAACTAGGAACCAGGACTCCCAGTTTCTGTTCTTAGCTCAGTAACCATTTCATTGCAAAGCCTTTTGCAAATGACTCGGGCCTAATCCTGCACATACAGCAGCTCTCAGTAAAGTCCTTTCAGTTTTTCATTGGGGATGAAGGATCAGCTTCTTAACTGCTGGTTTTCTCTCCCTCAGTAGGACGGGGGGAATGAAAATCAACGTCTTTGTGCAGAAAGTGTGATAGTTTGTTAACGTTTGTGAAGCAGTAACGTGGGCATCACTGTGACGTGACATGACATCTGTAAAGGGGGATTGATTGATTGATTGCTGTTATCAGCTGGATCTTTGGAGCATGGGATTTTTGGCCTTTCTCATCAGAATACAATTTTAGGTGATTATAGAGGATAATGCTGGAAATGCCTCGCACTGGGCTTCCCACATGTCCAGATGGCAAGGTCAGCATAGCATGGACCTTGCTCAATTGCTTTGTGTGCCAGGACAAGTGCTGCTGCTTCTTTTTCTCTTTGTTACTGGCTCAGCTCGAAATTGAGGAGTTCTATGGCTGACAATAAAGTCAGAGTTGGAAATTAATACCTATAGTGAACTCTGCTTTTATTTGCCTTAAATTAATTTCCCACCCTTTTGCAAAGGCGAATTGGAATGGTTGGTTTTTTACGGTAATTTTGCTTTAAGATAATCTGAGCTGTAATCTTAAAATGTAATGGAGTTAAAAGCATTCTGGCCTGAGAGTTCATTTCTGGAGTACCTTGTAAGATATAAAGGCACAAGCAATGTGCTGCAGTGTGCAAACCCCTTACCTTTACGTTTGGCTGTGCTGTATTTTGTAGCATGTGCAGTTCTGCTATCTGCCGAGTGCAGCATCTTGCTCTGCTGGTTTGTGTGAGGCTTTATTTTCCTGGTGCAGGGACAGAGGTGGATTAATCTACAGAGCTGCTGGCAGAAATCTGTTAGCAGATTTTTAGTGGAGGATCAGCTTGGAAAAAAAACACAACTTGGTTTTTGTATGAGTTGAGTTTTTGATAAGTATTAGAAAAAGTCTGATCTCTGAAAACAGAGCCTGGTAGTGGATTTTTTTTTTTTTTCCTCTTAGGAAATGTTTTTTAGTGTAGTGGCACTTCATGCTCTTCCCTGTGAAGGGGCAGGTCTGTCCCAGGGCTCATGTGTATTTGACTAACAGGGCTTTAAAGTGGGCAGTCCTTGCTGAATAAATGGTTTAGGTAAAGTAAGATCTGGAGGAGCAGAATTATTACCTCCTGTGCCCCTCAGGCTGGGACAGCATCCTGCCTTCCTCCATCCCCTGTGAATGAAATATTGTCCTGACTTGTACAGCAAGCCGTTTCTGGGAGCCTGGGGGGGCGGTGGTGCAAAGAGCACTGGTGGCACTGGCGGTCAGAAGCTTGAAGATGACTTTTAGTTTACTGGGGGAGCTGTGTGCCTGTACATTTAAATACACGTACAAATCTGTTGTTGTCTCTCCAGCTTTACAGTTTATCTAGTTGTCTCTGACTGCGTATGAGGCAATGGACTGCAGCTGCCCCCAGTGCTGGTGACTCCTGGTCCTCATGGTGCATCTCTGGAGCTCCTGCTAGTGCCCATGTCCCACCCCAGCACTGGGGGAGCAGGCCGTGTCACAGAGAGCCTCTCAGATTGATGCACTAGGGCTGGATCTGTCCCCCTGGATATAATAATAATAATAACAACAACAACAACAACAACAACGTCATATAGTTCCTGGCAGTCACCTGTGCAGCAGGCTCCTGTTTCATGAGGTTTCCCTCAATTTTTTCTAATGCTTTTCCAAACGTATTTTCTCATCCTCAAGGTGTAGGAGGCTCTTGCTTTCCTGTCTGCCCCCTGTTCCTCTATCACTTGTTAGATCCCTCCTGCCTTGGAGGGGAAGGCTCTCAGAAGGAGCCTGTTTGCAGCTGTTCTGCCTAAGGGCACCAGTAGCCCCTGTGGGTAAAGCATGGGATATTTTGGGTAAGTTGGCTGACTCGCTTGTCTCAACTGGGAAGTAGATGTGAGCTTCCCCTCTTTGTAGAGGGGGTGGCAGCCATGACCGCTTCTCAACCCAGAAGAACAGGAGGGCTTGTCCCCAGTAAAATGGGCATCAGAAAAAGGGCCAGGAAAACAACGCTTTTGCCCTGCTTGTCCAAGTACTGCACTGGACAAGCACCTTAAGATACACTCAAATGTAGCCCAGCGTCGACCAAGTTGTGCGCTTTATGCTTTTAGTATTTTGACTAAGGCCTGCCTAAAAACTAATGGACACTCTTGGGCTGCTTTGTACACTGATTTTATTTTTTTTTTGCATGATTTTTACTGTGTTTTCAGCCATAAAGCTTTTTTTTTTTAATTTTATGTTCATTTCCTTTTGCTGACACTAGAGCATCATATGATTTAGGACTTTGTTTTCAAGCTTGATGCGAAGGCTAATTACTTCCTTCTTGCATCCTCTCAGTAGGAAAACACGAGACTTAATCATTCACTAAAGAGAAAAGTGAGGAAAAAATTTTAAGTGCATGGAAGTCTTTGGTAAGTCCCAAGATCTGAATTTATTTTTTGCAGCGAAATGACAACAAACCATTGGGAGCTCCATAGCTCTGTCTGTGTGGACAGTTTTCTGTTGCGTTGTTTGTTCTCACTGGGTCTAATTTTGCAGTTACAATTCAGTTTATGGCCGAGTACTTTTAATAATGAGGGGTACACTGTGGATATTTATTGTTTATATAAAAGTCAGTATGTATCTGTCCTGTTTTAGCCCTATGACTTGTTTTGATTGTCCATAGTCTGCTAGGTAATTAAGCTGTGTATTTTCTCCCTGTCTCTTTCTTCATATTCTCTCTTGCCTTAATTTGATAAGAGAGGGAGAAACTACAGCAGGAAACTTGAGAGCATTAGTGAACTGTTTCAGGGGGAAGCGTGAGACAGAGTTTTACCGAGCTGGCAGCTTAAGGACAACCTGCTGTCTGGGCAGTTTGGGAAGAAAAAGGTTGTTGCTTCCTCATCAAGTGTTACTTTAACGCAGCCAAGGGAACATCAACTCTTAGGATCGCTCATGTAATGCAATGCAAGGCTGACAAAGCTGACAGGAATCATCTTTCACTTCTGATCAAAGTAGTTGTCGTTCAACTTTTATCTGAAATTTCAGTTAATGCACTAGTGAGTAATGACTGAAGGAAAGCATTAGAAAATGCAGTACTCCACAGTACAGAGTGAATACTGGATGGTTGGAGAATGTCTCTGAAAGCGGTGGCCTTAAGAGGAAAGTGTGCTTTTATAAAAACTTGGTTTATATCAGAGGGGTCGTTTTTTCTGCAGGGTCAGCATGTGTGGTTCCCAGTATCCCTGGTTTGTCAGGCTGCCTTAGAGCATACCTGACTTCGAGCCCATGAGTCACTCCATTTAAAATTTATTACCTAGGTAGGTAACTTGTTAAATTGGGAAAGTGAGTTGTAAGTAGGGACTGGGGGTGCTGTTCCCCAACTCTGGCTGTAACCTCTCCTGCAAGATTTGTTTGCTTCCAAGATTTGCTAACAAACTTTTTCAGAGTTTGGCAGAAGAAATGTCAGGTGACTCTTTTGAAGACACTCTTGTGTGGTTCAAAGGTGAGAAAACTAGAAAACTGCTTTTAAAAGTAAGTTCTGTACAGCATCATTAAGAATAACATTTTGTCTATGGCTCTGAATCATCTTAAGCATTTGATACACAGAGATTACAATTCCTTAAATGCTTTACAGAGGTAGTAACTTTCTGTAAGTGCTTATGATATTCAAGACTTTTTCAACAAGATACATAAAGTATATATTAAAAACAGTACAACCAGGGATACTGTCTGCCTGCAAGCTTTGTAGCAAGGGATTTTTTACAACCTGTTCACACCTGTGGCTCTTTCATTGTTGGATTCTAGGGTTTAAAAAAAAATGCAAGATTTTTTGTTTTAAACATCTCACTCAGATCAGCTGTACATGCATTGCCAAAACAATTGAATTAATTTAAAAATCTTTTTTAAAATAAAAGTAGAACTATTCTTACTTATATTCCAGTCTGAGCCTCTTTTAGTTACGCATGCATCATGTTTGCCTTTCTTTTTCTGTTCAAGTGCCTAAAATACATATCCTTGAGATTCATGTGATTTATTTTTATACCCTGGAGTTTTAAGAAAAGCTCATATCACAAGATCGGTGACAGTGAAACAGATCAGCAATGCTGAATTCTATTCCAAGTGGAATCCCAAACAGTGTCATGTATGCTTGACAGTTGAAAGTTGCAAAGATATGGAAATTCCCTTTTTTAAAAAAAACTGAGTGTCTAACTGCGTCTTCAGCCGAAGAATCAGCTCAGATCTGCCTTAAAGTGATTGAGCCTCTTTTGAGCCTGTGTGGGGCTTCTCAGAGGACTCTCAGCCAAAAGTTCTGGGTTTGGGTTGTGCTTTAGAAGAACGAGTCCCTGCACACGTTCCCAGTAAAGGGCAGCTTTGTTCAGCATCGCCTCGGCACAGCTTGAACGGCCGATACCAACTTCACAGATACAACTCTGTTGTGTCAGTTGTGTTGGAGACAATTTTAAATGTCGGCTGGTGCGTAGGGATCACGATCAGAAACTATTCTGGATTAATGTTTCGTTGTCTTTTGCCATTAGATGAACATTCAGATTGTAAAAGTCGGTTTGTTCTTTTAAGCAGAAGAAGGGTGGAATAAGTAGGAAAAAAACAGCACAGCGCAACATGGACAAGTGCTGATGGCATCTGTTCAAACAGGCAGAGGCTTGCCAGAGGCCAAATGGAAAGAATGTGATGTAGTGGGCTTGTTAGAGTTGCTTCTCCAGGTTGCTACAGTAAAGGATCTTTTTTTTTATTATTCCCGTGCGGAATATGAGCATAAAAGATGTGCAGAAAGCTGACGCTGCTGCCTGGGCTCTTCTGGCTTCTGCTTGGTCACTTCTAGGCTGGGTGTGTGAGGGGAGTGCTGCACAGTAGCCAGGCAGAATCGGAGAAAACACTGCTCAGAGGTCTCTCGTAGCTGGCTGGCTATTTTAGGAGTGGTGTTACCACAAACTCTGAATATAAATAGCTGTCAAAAGTCCAGCAGCATTTCATTAAGAGTGGTTGAGCCGCAGAACACCTGTGTGAGGTAGGTGTGGGCTGGACGTTCCGTTTTCAGCATTGACATAGCCAGATATCCAATAACCCCTGGAGACTGGGCCCCAAGAATCAGGAAGACTGGCTTTGAAAGGGGAGTTTTATTTAAAAGTATTCAATGTGTGTTTCTTTCTATGATTAGCATCCAGACTTTGAGTTTAGATTTTTCTGCAAACAAGCCTGAACCTATGTATTTTTCTAATGTTTGGTCGTGCATAGTTACGTTATTCTGGGTAGACAGAGAGAAGATACCTGTTTTCTTTAGCCCTGCTGCAGTGAATGATGGCCTGCTATTATGCAGGAGGTTAAAAAGAGGGGAGTGCTTTGCTCCAAGGCTGCAGTACCTCAGCAGTTCCCAGCCTCTCTAGGTTTATGGAGATGGTTCACCTGAATGCATTCCCATGCCTTTGCAGAAGAAAGTTCTCCCTTACCTTAAGCAGCATCCCACCCCCTTCCCCACTGTCTAGAAGACCTTGATGTAAACTCTGGGCGTGAATATGTTTCTAAAGAAAACTGATATTGGAGGCTTTTGATACCAGAGAAGGCTGAGTCTGAGATAGGAATAATGATCATGTGGCTCTTATGAGAAAGAGGTTTAAATTAAATACTCGCGGTTGTATAAACCATAATGCTCAAAAGCCTTATGGAACATCTGAATAGGAAGAGCTTTTATTTTTTGTCTCAAGCCAAATTTTGACAAAGCTTGGAATTTACTGCATGGGAGACTGCAAGGATGTGGCTTCTTGGTATGGGATCAACATGTTGAGCAATATTTGGATTCAGTAATGAAGGGCGTCTATTGGAAACTCTTCCTGGAAGAACAGTGCCAGACCCTGGCTGATGAGCAGAGGGAACTAAAACAAGGAAGTGAAGGAGTA
This sequence comes from Mesitornis unicolor, assembly GCF_000695765.1. Classification (NCBI taxonomy): domain Eukaryota; kingdom Metazoa; phylum Chordata; class Aves; order Mesitornithiformes; family Mesitornithidae; genus Mesitornis; species Mesitornis unicolor. The sequence goes on along the minus strand of NW_010189141.1, from coordinate 4,876 downwards.
AGGAGGTTCATTTTTCCTCTTTTGCCTTTGAAACCGCCATCCTTGCCAGTTGTGAGCCTGTGCAGGTGAAGCATAACTGCTCCTGTTGTATTGGCTGGTGCTTGAATGGATAAATGGCTGCACATCTTTGGATTACAGAAAATCAACAGTGCTCTCAGCAAGTAACTTCCATAAAATCCCTGTTTGAGGAGCCCCCAAGCTGAGCCATGCAGATAAACTTCCAGTGAGGTGGCCAGGCCCACTGCTCAGCCTCTGTAAGTGCCATGTTCCTGGCCGGCTCCTCTGCTCTTCTGAGCAGCACAAGGATCTTGGTCAGCCGGTGGGAGCATGCGTGCATGATGTGTGTGCGGTTTTTTCAGGGGGCCTTTGGAGCTGCTGGGGAAACCTTGTCCCTTCTGTAACATTTACTTTCTTCTTCCTGACCTTGATCTTCACATTTCCTTCTTCCAGGAGGTTTGGTACTGCAGTCACAGGAGGCTTGTCCTGCCTCAGCGTAGGGAGAGCCATAATTTGCATCTCTTTGTAGCAGAGCGACTGATCTTTTTCACCAAGCCTTCCTCCTCCAAGCTGCAGTGCCGCTGTGTTGCAGTCCCACAAAGCTTGCATTCGTTCAGTGTTTGCCGGGGGGGTGTGAGGAAATAGTGAGCAGAGGAAAAAAAATTAGAACCAAAGAGCTGCAAAAGTCAGGGTGGTACTGAGATAAAACAAGCCGTGTTATCTAACTTACTGCCTGGGGGGTGGAATGCAGGCCGTTGTTGCATGCCGGCAGCGTTTGATCATTCATGAGGCTTTACTTCATAGCCAAGTATTACTTGAAGAGCCCCCCTGCGGGCAGCCGAAGCACAGAGCGTGTCTCAGCATGGAGGCAGCTGATGGATGGCGGCACGGCCAGGGCGGGCAGGTTGGTTGGTTGGTTGGTGAAGGTGTTTTGTTTTGCGGTTGTTTTCCTTGTGACAGGCTTTTACTTTAAAGTCACACTCAATCCTTCTGGCAGCTTCAGCGTCACATCCCAGACTTGTTGGCTGGCCAGCACATAGGAGCTGAACCCTCTCCCTTGTACCTCGGGCTTGTTTGGTTCCTCTTACAGGTGGGAAACTTAAGACCCTGATCCAGTATTACTGTAAGTCCCAGATTTTCCATGTGAGGTACCTAGCTGAAACATAGTTGGGATATCAGGATGGCTCCCTGCCACAGTTTCACACCCTGTAGAAGAGATTTAAACTGCATTTGAATTTTTATTTTATTTATTTGTGAGCGTATAAGCCAAATATTTCTTCTTTCCCACATCCTGAAGTATACAAACTTCTTGTTGGCTTGTCTGAGGCAGCTTAGTGGTGTTGGCAGGGACTGGAAGTACTTGTTTTCTAACATCAGATACTTAAAAATTCTGCATAGGTACAGAGAGCAGCATTTTTAAAAATTTGGTTTCCTCAAGAACGAGCTGTTGCATACACGCCCTCTTAGCAGTCAAATCCTATGTAGTGAAGCAGTGGCACTCTAGTGAAGAACTGGCCTCTTTAGTGAATGGTTACAGTCTTTAATCAGCTTTCTGTTGTGATGAGTATCTCATTGGCTGGTAAGGTGTCTTCTTTCCAGACACTTGCGCTTGTGGTTTTTTTGTTGTACCACTCTCAAGTGTGATGAGGAACTTCACAGCCCTGGATTGGCAGGGATGGTCCCAGCCCTCAGGTGCTTACACAGATCATAGAGACCTGTCTTAGCACACAGTTTTAATGAGGACATAAATGTAACTTGGAAAGGCAGTTTCCAAGGAAGCTGTGTTTCCTCGAAAGTGTATTTGGAGTATTATTTGAAGAAGATTTTGAGGAAAGATTTTTGTTCTTTCAGGTTGTTCTGAGTTTTACTTGTTAGCTTATGCAGACAGGCCAGTTCAGGCAGAGGAATAAAACCATCACTGCCCTTTACCTTGCTGAACTGAGCTACAAAAAGGAGCTTAAAGAGCATTTTCATGTGCAGTGACTTTTTTCTTGTCAGTGTCTCAACTAAGTTAAGCCCTCAGTTCCTGACAGAGGCACTTTTGACTTCCTGAGTTGGTTTGAGAGGCTCCACTTTGGGCCCAGGGAGTCAGAGCAGCAGAGCTGGCTGCTGCTCTTCGGTGGCTTCCCAGGGACTGCCTCTGCTCCTGCAGCTGCACAAATTTGTAGTTGGAAAAAACTGCAGCTAAACAGGTAGCAGTGGTTAAATCCAGGAAAACTGCAGGAAGTACACTGGCAAGTGAGCTCAAACAGCCTAACTTCTGTTCTCGCTGCGAAAGCTATACAGGCCGTTTCCTAGCAAAGCACTTTCAGTGTCTGTCATGTATAGAGATGCATCAAGCAAATCCTCCAAGTTTTCGGCATTTTCGTAGTCATGGAAGTCTATTTTCAGAGAGCATTCTTGTAGCTGAGGGTGGTGGCTCAGATGAGGAGTGAGGTTAACACAGGAGTGTCCTTCCCCATCCTGCAGCCCTGTGCTGTTCACTCTACATTTTCAGCATCACCCTCTGCTGCCCGGCTCCATCCTGAGTGATGGGGGGGAGCTTGCATTGGGAACAAGGGTGGACTTAACAAGCAGAAGGCCCTGAGAAGTTCCCTCAAGCATCGCTGCAGCACAGGAGGGCTGGAGAAAAGGTGGCTGGCCCCCATCCCTGCCTCAGATGGGTCTGGTCTCTGCTGCCAGGTGATCTGGCCCAGGGCTCCACCGCTGGGGCTGGGAATGGGTGTTTTCATCCTGCTGCATTTTACTGTGAGCCCAGACTGGTTTTGGTGGGGTTCGTGGGAAATCTGTCAGTTCTTTTCTTTTCCTCCACATTGTCAGATCAGAGGAGCTTTGACACCTGCAAAACCCTTCACAAAAGGACAGTTTTTAATCAATAAACTCAACCACCTCTCCTCTCCAAAATAATTTTCAGCCAAGGAACTTCCTGCCTGTTGTAGTTTCATTGGAAGGGGTTTAAAAGGCCCAACATCAGTGGGAGCCCTTACTCGTCAAGTCTGCAGTCAGCCAGCCCGTCCTCTGAAACTGGAGAACCAGGCAGAAAACTCTCTTGTTACCCAGTGGAGCTAATCGATTAATTAGCAGGGGACGAAGTGCACCAAACAATCTGTTATGCCAGATGGATGCTTCAGAGTTAATTTATGTTCTCAAAATAACTGGACATAGATATGCTTGGCACTGCAGCCTAGATCCTGCTTTCGTTGCATTCAGTGGTGAAAATGTTTGGTTCAGTGATCCAAGTACGTAATTCTTAAGGAAAAATGTATTTTGGCATCAAGTGGTAACAGTAGAAATGAAATTAGTAAAAGCTGTCCAGAGCAATGGACTTCACCTTCTTAAACAGGCATACATGAATGCAAAACCTGAAGTGTTGCTTTTATCTCCCTAGAGCATAGAAGTTAAGATGCACATTGCTTTCTCTTTGAAGGCACCATGAACGAGATTGAAAGGAAAAAAGATTTAAGTTAAAAGTTATGATGACAGCATATTCTACTGCACTTAAATGAAGAAGACTTGCTGCACATTTTCTTCCGTGTTTTTCTTCCATTCTTTCTTCTGTATTTTTTTCTTCTCCAGCTTTTCATAGCTGAAAGTTGGTGTGCCAAACAGATCCGTGTCTTATGAACTGCCTGTTGAAGTACCGCAGGAATCACTGACAAGCTGTGCTCAGGCTTCAGGAACCGAGGGCTCTTCCTGCTTGCTGGAGGGAGAGCGCGGCCCACCACCGCTGTGGCACTGGGGGAGGTTGCAAGTTGGAGCTTAGAGGAGCTCTGTGTCATACAATAGTTCATCCGTGTGTAAAAGGCAGTGCATTTGTTCTATCATGCTTACGCAAGGAGCAAGGTATCTACTTAAGGCATTATTTGTAAAGCTGGAGAAAAGATAGGCCCTGGAGGAGGGAAGCAGTTTGAATTTTCCTGTGGTTTTGTTGGGCTTTTTAAATTGAAATTCAAAATATTGATGATCCATCTTAGCAATTTTTAAAGCTGCAAAAAAAATGTCTATTGTGACGTTTACCTGTGTCCACGTGCTTTTTGATGGTTATTTACAGGGTAAGTTGTGTGATTAAATAGTCAACTCAAGTAACTTTTCTCTTTGCTCCATTAGTGTGCTTTAAAATTAAAGCACTCTTTAGTAGACAGCGATCTCACAGACTTTGGTTCTGTTTTCAGTGTTTAACCAAAACATTGAATTACTTTTACCTTTGTGATACTGTTAGGATTATTTTTTCAATTAAGTGAAGTGTTTTAACATGCTCTAATTTGTTTTTCAGCAAATGTATCTAACATTTGATGGAGAGCGGCTGGTTCTGGGAACAAGACGTGCTATGTCTTGCCTCATTTACCTGAGAGTTGGATAAATACTCCTTGAAGACCTGGGGAAGGAGAGGTTATTGATGAATTACCTCCTATTATAGCCGTGTACAGATCCCAGAATACTTAGGTGCAGACTGCAGGGAGGAGACGCTGTGTACAGGTTAAATGCTCCGATACCGAGTTGTGCTGTAGGAGCAGCTTATTCCCTCAACCAGCAGTGCAGAAAGCAGAGGCTGAATCCGAGCAAGTCATTAGCTCAACTCATCTTTACTCCCTGATGTACTCTCAGCCTACTTTTAAGGTTATACTCAAGCCTGAATATCTGTTTCCCTGAAAAAACATGCCATAAATAATGAACTATTTCTTCACAAAAACCACATTGCACAAGCAGTTCTGTACTGCTTGAAACGAGGCAACTAGTGAACTCATGAGGAATCAAACCCACTGCGGAACAACCTCTACCTGGCTCTTTTTGCCATGTTTGTGAGGTCGGGCATGGCACAGAAGTGGTGCCATGTGGTGGCATGGTGGCCAAGTATCACAGAATCACAGAATGTGAGGAG
>NW_010189140.1:0-9680 GCF_000695765.1 Mesitornis unicolor | reverse complement strand
GATTTGGGCAAGTTTTCTCGGGGCTGGCGAGGGGTCTGCGACGGATGCGCGGGGGCATGCGGAGCCGAGCCGAGCAGCAAAGCAAGACTGGGCGGCCACGGGGGTCTTCCGTGGGTGCCTTCTTCCCAAGGGGAGCCTTGTCTGGTGCAAGCGCCACTCTGCTGCGGTCCCCGTCCGGCAACATGCGTGGGGGCCCCGCAAAGCCACGAACAACCTCGCAGGTGGCCTTTACCCCCGCGGGGAGATGCGCTGGTCCGGGCTGCAGGGACTCTCGGAGGATCGCGACATCCGGGCGAGTATTTTTAATTAACCCGTGACAGAAGGAACACGTTTAAGGAACAATCGCGGAGACGAGGCCGCGCTGCTTGCTCTCGTTAGCGTGATTTAAATCCCACTGTCCTGTCGTTTCACCGTCCTGCTCAACCATTGCATTCGACCAAAACGAGGTGTTTCTTGAATTAATTTGTGCTCTGTACTTCCCCTGCCTCCCCCCATAACCTGTTCCATATGTTTACTGTCACTTGTACGCTGCGGTTTCGCACGGGTTTTTCAGTTTTCTCCACGTTTCTTCAGTTTAAAATCACGCCCCTTGCCCTGCGAAACAACAACGAGCCGAAAAACATCCTAACAGCCCTCACCGGTCCTCCCGCTGCCCTGAGTGCTGACAGAGGGGTGTAATTTCTTCGGACTTCACCCAGAGCGTTTAGACCTCCAACGATAAAGCGGTGGCATAATTTGGGTGCCAGTGTCCCCCCACTCGGCCGTCTGAGCCCTTCGGGACGGAGTCGGGCATCTCTATCTCTGCCTTGCGGCTCCCACTCCCCCCTGGAAATCTCTCCAGCCCCGGGGAGCCCTGAGCGAGGTTAACGGGGCCCCAAAAATCAAAACATGAAACCTCCTGGTTTCTTTCCGTGGCTCCCTGTCGGCCCATCTCCTGTCCACCTTCTCTATTCAGATCACAAGGTGTTTGTATTACAAGGTCCCCATTTCTAACGGCCGAGGAAAAAGAAGCCTTCGGAGTTATTGTAATAAATAACAAGGGGAATAATTATGAGTAAAGTGAGAAGAATTTGGGCCACATTCAAGCAAGCAGACAAATCCACATCGGATAGTTTAAACAACCTTACCGCGAGACTAGCGCATTCATAAACAAATTGTGTGCATAAAATAAATTATCCACTCCCCCACCCCTAAAGCACACACCTTGATATTTTTTTCTTTAAAATAAAAGAATAATTACAAAAATTCTAATTGTAAATAATTGTAAATATTTACTTCCACTACTCCCTCTCTGAACGGGTGAGGTTCAGTGCAGAACAGACTCGGTGTCATTTCCCAGCGCACGGAATTACCTTCCATAATTTAAGGTTTTACATTATGAAACATCTGCCCCGAGGCTGTTTGTGTGAGCAGCCGCAGCGAGGCAGGCGCGGCGGGCCTCAGCATCCCACATCGGAAACTCATCCTGGGAGCAGGCCTACGGCCCCCGTGTCCGTAAAAAAAAAAAAATAAAAATAAAAAAAGACAATTAACGTCTATGGAAAACACTCCTATTGTAAGATTTTGATGCTACACCGTAAGAAGGGAAGGACGAGCTTCACCATCTAGCTGGAATCACAGTCAATAATTTAAAATCGTTGCAAAGTAAATCCTACAGCTAAGAGGACATCAGTCGATATTTTTAAAATTGTGACTCTCACAATGCGTGAAATTGTCTAAGTTCCCGTGCTTTTACAGAGTATCTAAACACGCACTTTAATTTTGCATCAATCTGTCCAGTAGATACAATCCTGAGCGAGTAACACAACCGCTTTTTGTTTAATAAACAGCATTATTTCAGAGTGGAAGGTCTGCAAAATACATGGGGATTAGGGGAGGGACTGGATGAACAAGCTACAGACTCCAAATTTTATATATATTTTTCCCCAGAGACTAGATAAGAATCACCTTTATTTGAAAAAATTGCTCCTCATTTAATGAGCAGCGTTTTTTGCTTGCACCATGGACAAACTTTATATAACTGTTAGAAGCATAGACTATTTCTAGAGATAATTGTTTTAAAATAATTTTATACAAATGTGTGTAACTAGTTTCAGAAACCATCAATAAATCTGTGGCATTCAGAGGCTCTTCTAATCTCCATTGAATATAAAAGGGGAACGCATGTTTAAGGCTTCTTTTGCTTATTTTTACACTTCAGATATCTTGATAGAAGTTTCTGTTTTGATCGGGCAACTCAGAAAAGGATGAAGGTTAAACTAGTAAAAAATTTTCTAGGAAGAAGGAAAAAAGTTCACCCAGTGATTTAAAGTTCTTCGCTGGGGTAGGAGAACATTTCCTTCTCTGCTTAAACATCACTTTATCAGAAAAGGAGAGTTTTACCGAATTTTGCAAGTTTTGCCTCTCAGTTCAGTTTTCATAATATTCTCCTAACTAGAACAACTGTTCCGCAGGAAAAGAAAAAGGATTGAAATTAAAACGTGTTGCTTTCGATCCCTTAGTCCCAATCGGGAAAATATTTTTTACATAGAAATGTAATTTTTTTTAACATAAAAATATAAAGAAATACCGCTGCGGTCAGTCCCCGCGGTCAGCCCCCGCAGCGTCGAGGGCTGCAGCCGCCGCAGCGTTCCCGGTCCCTGCAGAGCTTCGGGCAGGGATGGCAGCGCGGCCCCACCGAGCCCGGGGCAAGGGGGGCCGAGCCCGCCCGGTGCCCGCTCCGCTCCCCGCTCCGTCCTGCAGCGGCCTTTATATTCATTAATGAGTGTGTTTTTTTCACACTTCTCTGGGTTTCCAACATCACTTAAAAAAAAAATCGAATAAAATACCCTCCCCCTCCCCGCGCCTTCTGCCGAGCTGAAGCCCGGTGCAGCCGCAGGCAGCTATAACCGAGGGGATGGGTCTGACCTCCGTGGCATCACCCCCGCGGCATCACCCCCGCAGCCCCTGCCCTTCCCAGGGTGTCCGAGACAGGGAACTGAGTCACAGCCACCAACTGGCTTACTTCTCAGGTCACTTCATAGTCAGGAAATCCACAAAGTGCTACGAAGAGAGTGGAAAACGTGACTTCACAGTCTAATTGGGAAGGAGAATTAGAGCTGAGGGAATAGCTCAGTCCTGAGTAATGCATTATGTTTAATGGCTGAGTAAAGCTTCATCAGCATTTAAATGCGTATCCCTCTCAAAATTATTTTCTGCAAACACCTGGCCTCATCAGACAGTTTGACCATTTAATTATCTTTGAAATACACGTTTAGAGAAGGCAAAGGGGTTTGAGCGAGGACTGCAGGGAACTGCACCCCAGCCCCTCGATGGCCCTGCTGTATGCGGTACCTCACCTGTGCCCCCTGTTCCGCACACTCCAGCACCTCTCACTAACTACGTGTCCCTCATTTCTTTCAGAGCTTTATAAGGAAGCCATCTCTAAACTTGCTATTGTCTGAATAAATTTAATTTATATCCAATAGCATTGGCTGCAAGATCAGTAGCTCCCCATCTCCCATGAGGGCACTCCCCACCACCACCAGCACTGGGGACAAACCCACCTGAGGGTTACACTCTGCCATATGTGACCACATACCCATTCCTTCCCTTGTGACACCTTTTTCCAGGCATCCTTTTATTTTGCAGAACACCAAAGGAGCATGACCAGGAAGATACACACTTAGACTTTTTTTTTTTCATATAGTATATGTAAAAAAAAAGGGGCCTAGTTCACAAGCAAGGGATGTAATGCTTAAAAATACAAACAAATAACCAATAACTAGCCACACACATTATTAGATTTCAGGCTGGACAGTTATTCTTGTGACAGCCTCTCTTCTGAGAGCTGTTTTCTTGATTATGAGGTGATCTGTAGGTTCAGAGGGTCTCCCACTGGCACTGCCGAAAGCTCAGTGGCTGCAGCCCCTAAAAAGTGTCCCAGCTCACAGAGGAGTGCAATTATACTTTCCCTTCTTTTTCTCCATCCGGGGCTGCTATCAAGGTGTGGTGCTGTGGTGTGCAGAGGCTGTGGCCTCCAGTCAGCAGCCAGCACAAATCCTGCAGTCCAGGGTTTCTTGCATGGCACAGCTACAGTCCAAGTTACAGGTGTGGAATTGTGTCTGTGAACCTGCAGCTAACAAATATGTTTTGCAAATGATATATAAAAGGGTAAGTTAAACATAGGTGTATTAGTTCAGTAAATACTGACACTCCATCTGAAACAGCATCTGTGGCTGTACTATGCATTTCTAGATGCTAAATGAGTTACAGGCAGAAAACAATGAATTGTCCTTATCACTCTTGTATGTGTTGAAATTCAAGCAAGCCCTGCATCTGTTGCAAAATGAAGGATGCCCTTAACGATATCACATTAGCCCCTGTGCTGTAAACACTTCAATGTGTGCTTAGGTTATTCACTGTGTGCACAGGCGACTGACTGGGATAGGACTGTTTATAGTTCATAAAGTTAAGTTAATGACTACATCTGTGCAGAGCTGGGGCCTTCAGTTTTTAAAAGTGAAGAAACAGAATAAAATCCCTACATTCTTTAGGTTTACAGTTAGTCTGCTGTTGGTTTTGGTTCTTAGTTCTTGAGTGCTACGTCAGATCTGGATGGTTTGGGTTTATGGATCAACAGGGGGATGTTTAAGTCATTTAACACAAGAATGGGTAATTGAAACATTTTATTTAAAAAATAACAAGATGTTTAATACATGTTAAAATCATATTAATGCTGACTTCACAGCCTCACAAGCACCACTACAGCTAGTTAAAACCCCCTAAGTTAGAGCACCAATTATATAAAGTAGCTTTCGTTAAATGACAAACAATATAAAACAATTAAGTGATCATGGGTTCCTTTCTGTTAGCTTAATTCTTAAACACACTTTTGATTTGTTTGTGTATCTTGTTTTAAAATAAGGGTACAAAAACATTAAAGTGCCCTTACAATAGGGATTAGGAACAGAATCTCTTCTCATTTTAATAGAAATACGAATTAATGGTCCCGGCACAGTCTGCAGCCTGGGCTAACCAAAAAAGAAATCAAACATACTTAAGAAAAATGTTCTAAAAGTGAACAACCAGGTGTCTGAAATCTCCTAAATGGCTCCTATTTTTAGAAGTTTCCCTTTGCAATGCAGGCTGCTGCAGGTATTCCATTGACAGGCCAACTGATCTGGGGTGGCAGAACCTGCCTTCAAGAAAACATCAGCTCCTATGAACTGAAGCAAATCAGGCAGGCGCCACCCGCTCCGAGGAGTGCTAATAACAGAAGTCAATTAGAGATACATCAGTTCCCAGACATGAGACACTCAGAAACTGAGTATGATTTACCACCCCAGGCTAGAATGATATATTATAAAAATCAAACTGTGCCACACAGATTAGGATTTCTGTATGCTCTTCACGTTCCAAAGAGTCTTTATCCATTTTAACCTCCATAGCTTGGCTGAGATTCAATGGATCCTTAAAAACAGAACTTCCTGTAGGAGTCTTGCTCATAAATCAGTAGACAAGGTTAAAATATTTAACAGAGGTACCTGTGCTCAGACCACATGCGGGAGGTTTGCAGGGGAATGGGCAAGGGCTTGCTCTTCTCCTTTTCATGTGACTGGGGAGCTCTGGCCCATCACAGAACCTGGGTGCCTCATGCAGATGTGTTAAATTTAACAAAACTGAAAACAAGGTTTGGGCCTGAACCAGCCGACATTGGTGGCAGTTGTGTCCTCAGTACAGTGAGAGTGGAATCTGGGTTTAAGGGAACCTGGTTTTCACGAGAAGTAAGCTGGCAGCAGCACTTCGCAGGCGCATGTACATGGGCTCATGGCATATTTTAATGTCATTTCCTATTCTAGGGAGCTCCCTAAATTCCCAGAGCAGAAGTATCCTGGTTAAAATCCCTCCCTGATGCTGTAAGCCCACCTATGTGAAGAACCTGTGCATCCTCTGTGTAACTCCTCAGACCAGGGCTTTGCTTAGTGCATCCTACTCCTGCTCAAGACCAATATCCTCCCTGTCAGCTTCTGAGGGGGACTCAGGCAGGTGGAGATTTCATATTCATCCCCCAGCTCTGCTCATCCCCAGTTCAGATCCTGTACCCTGCAGCAACCCTCCTCGGCCCACATTGCTGACTATCTTTGGACACTAATAAACACACTGCATTGAGATATTTCTATCTATAGAATATCTGTCCCACAGATTCATTTATCTTGGGATGGAGGAGGGAAAGGATAAGTTTTTCTACAGTTGTCAACTTCTTCCTCCTGTATCCCACCTCAGTTGGAATAAGCATGTTTTTTCTTACTACCATTCATTGACTAGTCTAATTTAGAATGAAACTGGGAATTCAGAAGGTCATATTTTAATGAAATATTTTTAAAGAAGCAATGTTAATAGAGGTCAATCTGTACACAGAAAATTCCCCTTGAAGGTGTGAGATTTTGAGAGATTATTGCCTTGATACAAGGGGAACTATATGTATGAAGAAATTAATGACTCTCAGGGTATACCCTGGGCCCATATACAGGCTTTACTGCCAACCTGAAAGTTACAATGAAGCTACAACACTGCAGGAACAGATTTCCTCTCCATTCTAGAAGATGATTAATGATTGTTATAGGGCTTTCTGAAGTCAGCCTCCAGAAACACCAATGTTCTTATAGTGTTGAAGGAAGTGTGTTGCTTTCTGATTTCCAGTCCGACACTACAGGTCTTTCTCAGGCAAAACTTGGACCATGTTTTATGTCTTGTGTTCTGCCTGTGCAAGTGGACTGGGATTCTCAGAAGAACTGAAGGTGCCCAATGCTGCAGCAGGTATTTTTAACCCTCTGTGGGTTAAAGGGGAAAACCTTGCTCACACTGAAGGCGCCAGAAGGAAGGAGAGGCACTATCCATTTCAGGCAAAATGAGAACCGACTTTTACATCGCCTACACTGCAATTCTTACATCTGATACAGCAAATTTCTATTTACTATGTCCAGAACAGAATTTCAAACCCATATATGGCCATGACTGCTTAAGAAGTTTAAACAATTTTCCTTTCCATACAGATATTATGACACTTGCAAATTTTTGGACTCTAAGATGAAATTCCAAGAACCGACTGATAGTTATCTGTCTGAACTACAGATGGGTTGATTTAACATGGCTCTGTGCCCTTCTTGCCTTACTTGACAGCTCTTTCCCACTGATGTTCCTCTCCTGGCTTGGAGCAGCCATAGCACCCCCCTCCAGCCCAGCCCCTCCGGCTCTCTCGGGATCCTGCTCCGGGCTCCACACGGCCAATTTAAAGCCCGTAGGACGCTGCTGAGCCGGGAGGAGAGGGAAAGCAGCGAGGGAGGCGGCGGGGACCGCTAGCTGCAGCCCGGGGTGTGGGTGCCCTCTGCCGGCCCCGGGAACCGGCACCCCCGGCACTAGGGCGATGTGCTGAAGGTTTGGGTATTTTTTATGGGGCCTCTGCTTCCACTGAATCCTCACCCCAGCAGCCGGGCAATCGGGGAGCTGGGAGAGCGGGGGGGGAATGTTGGGTTGATTGTTTTCCTGTTAAATACAAGTTAGGAACAATTTCACAGCCTGCAATTAAAATGTCCAAAAAAAGAATAGGAAACTGTAGAATTGAAAGAATAGTAGTACAGAGGAAAAGAGAAAGAGGGAATAGCTTAGCCTTTAATTACTAAATAGCAGCTTGTGTAACAGGGGGAGATTCATGGTAGAGCTACCTTAATGCAACAGTGTTGCCAGTAAGGTAAGCACAGAAATGCCAGCAGGCAATTGTCGGGCCCCAAAGGCGCACAGCAGGGCAGTGGTAGGTGGAGACAGACCATTTTGTCTCCATTTTACAGCTGTTTTTACAGATTTGATACACGCTGAGAGCCAGATCAGCCTAAAACCTCCCAAGTGTCTGGTGCTTGTACTTATATGATAGTGTTGAACATGAAAGGAAATATGAAAAAAGTGCAAATGCTTTAATATTAAAGACAGATTCAGCAGTTCAACACTATTAATGTCAATCTTTCCACTAGTTTTAATAAGACAATTAGGCCCTTAGCTTACTTGGAGAAATCAGCTCCAGATAACTGAGATAGCAGTTTCCTGTCTTGTGTTGTTTTGAAGCTTATACATAAATCTCCTTTCTCCTAAACCCACACTGATTGCTGATGTTTTATTTGATTGCAAGGGATGAAGCTTTGAAAAATCTGTTCCAATGACTTTGAAAGCTCTCCCACCTCATCTCGTGATTGAGCATCACCTTCCAGCACAGACCCAGACCTGCAGATAAATGGCAAGATGTACAACAACTCTATGTCTTTGAATTATTACTCCTTTGCCGCCCCGCCAGCCTGCCTACAGAACAGCAGAGTTCATTTTTCGACACCTTGCAGCATCAGACCACTGCATGAATGTCAACTGCACCATCCTCGGAGCTGCTTCATGCTGAGCTTCTACACACAAACCAAACACGGGAGCGATCAAGAGCTACATGCTGTGGAACTGAATCATCCTACAGTCCTTTTCAGATCTTTTTAGCTACGTCCAAATTTCTCTGGTCTTCTTTCAGCATGCTCCCTGCTGATACTTTGCTAAGAGATCAGAGCAGTAATTCATGGGTGGAAACTCAGGATTAGCTTTTCTCTCTGGAGGACTTCTTGAATGAGGCTTTTGAGTCTTAAATGATAGCAATCCTCTAGCTAGTTATGGAAGAGCCTTTAAGTTTGACATTTTTATAAACACCAAACTTTTTATCCTCAATGTTTGTTGTTTAAGGAAATCCTTTCTAGTTCTTATGCATGTATAGCATATAAAAAAATTTGAATTGATACCATATGAGGCTAGAGGGGTGAAAAATCACATCTATAGCCAAAATAGTTCAGAAAAACTGTACAGCTGAGGTTTAAGATTGCTTATAGTGATTTTGTATTTTGTTTAGACATTGGTGTTAATACTTCATATAGATTATGTGCAGTACAGATTACAACAGTATGTGCTGTGTGTTGTATAATTTATGAACTATTAAACATAACTCTTATGTGTTGGGGTTCTGAATTATAACTAAACAGAATCTAAACTACCAGCAAAGGAAGATTTTTTTTCTTTCTTTTTTTAAAATTTTTTTTCCTGGATTAAATCATTCTATGGGGCAGATGAGACAGACACAAACCGAAATACTTGCGCACTCACCCTCAGCTAGTTGAGAGCTTAAGCTTTATAAATTAAAGTATCTTTTATGTCCTGCAGATGTATAAGCTGTACTGGTGGAGTTCCAAAACAGGGATCATCTGGCTGGTTTCTTCCTGTACATGAGAGAAAGACTACAGCAATGATGAAGGCAGTGGGGAAACACTTCTGCTTCCCCCAAAGCACAGGGAAGCCACAGGTGCTGACTACAGGTCTGTATCACACCCAGAAATGGAGTTGCAGCTTCTTGACATATTTTTTTATTACCTAGCTCAATGAGACACCAATATAGTGTGACAGTGTGGAGCTTAGGGCAAGCACAGTGTCTTGGTTTCGCTGGCATATGTCCTTGTTTGAGCTAAATAGAACTAATTTTCTATTTAGTGATTTTACTTTTCAAGTCAGTCTCTTTTAAGTGGCTGAACTTGCTGAAACTAGCACAGCATGGTTTTTTCCCCATACACTGTGTACTGATAATCACAAGGCCACTGTCTCATCATGGGTGTCCTGTCTGCACCTAC
>NW_010189139.1:0-45047 GCF_000695765.1 Mesitornis unicolor | reverse complement strand
TAATATATATATATTTAAGCACAGAAATTGTTTGCAATACCCACACAGGTTTTGTTTGTTAGTTTTACAGACAAAGACTTATAAGCTTAAAATTGCCACATACCTCTATTGTATACAAGACAGGATTTTGGCAGACAAAAAAAACCTGTTTTTGCAGAATGTGTTTTACATTTAACATGATATGTTACCCCTGTGTGTTTCATATCAACAACATTAACAGCTTCTAGAAGCAGTATCATGTCACTTCTTATAAACCAGACAAATCCCTGCAAAAGGGCAGGAAAATATTGACAGCACCTCCACCTCAAACACACACACACATTACCTTAAGGTAATCTTTCAAAAGGTACTGCCATATGATATTGCTATAGTGACACTAGTATTTAATAAAGATACAGTCTTCATTTAAAACTGTTACAATACTTCAGATATCTCACACAGTTCATGTTCTTAACTTAATCCAAAAGCTTTTTATCATGGGAATATTTTTGGAAAATTTAATAGCATAGTGATATTTTAACATATAAAGCAATATACAATAATGGAATGAAAGGAAGTCATTGAGCAACCAGAAAAAATACAAAAAGCTAATAATTTGGAATGTTTAGAAAATTATGGTCTTTATTGTGCAGCTGCACTTAAAGTCACAGCTATTTAGCTTTACTCTGTGTATGTGTGTGAGAATGCATGTGTACACATATAGATAAACCGCTTTATTCAATACCCCTTTGCAAGTGAAGGCTGGGAATCTCACCCACCTTGTATTCTCCATACCCTATCCCCATGGAAACGTAGCAGTAGCACTGTCCTTGAAAAGGCAATTCAGCTATAGAAGAGGAAACACAGCCAGGTTACCAGACTAGTGATATATTAAAGTCCTCTTGTGCAGATGGTCCCACAGCTCTAGATGTTCCAGTAATTTTCTTTCTCAGCCCTTGACAGTTTGTCTCACCCAGGACACAGAAGGCTTTATATACTGAACTTTCCCTGAGTGGAGGCAGGATGTAGGGGAACATCGGAAACCTGCATTTTTCATCCCCCCTAGGTCCATGTGTGCTCTCTGCTTCTTCCCAATTAGCTATCTGTCAATCTGAAACACAGCAAATGTACTTCGGGTAGGATGTTTATGGTCAATGGTAAAACAACTGAAATAACCCAGAAGCTTTTGAAAAATGGAAACCCATCTAATCCAACAACTAGAATTCACAAATATTTTCAGAAAAATTATGAGTAAGTTTGCTCCAAAACTACTGCTCTAAACTGAAACGCTAACATAAATGGAGTCATAGAGAACTAGAGGAGCCTCTCTCAACAAAGGTACCTGGAGTAGGTAATTTGTCATTAACACGTCTGTAACAGCATTGTCTGAGTTTGGAAAATCATTCCGATGCCTGCAACATGCACAGCCATTACTCACATGCAGCTAAGTTTTATATGTTTCTAAATTCAACTCACTGACAGTTAACAGAGATGCAGGATGCTGGTTTATAAAAACATGTAAGAAGTAGTTTCTGATTAGGAATTCTTTCTCTTTTTTAAAATGATTCAGTGGTGCACAAGATTTTTGCGAGGGCTTTTGATAATATTCTTTGAAACAGCATTAAGAGTACCACACACCTGATTGACATGTTTCAAGACATATCCTCGACTGCTATATTTTAAATATGCCTTTACAAAGCACTATCGAAAGGACCTTAATTTGCAGCCGTTAGTTTGAAATACCTTTGAACATTACTGATCTAATTCTCCGTAGCACTGCATCAGTTGATGCCAGTGTCACTTCACAAATCCCATCACTGCTGTGGTACAGTAAGACGGATGGGGTAACGGAACAAGGAGTCAAAGGCTACACCGTTTTTAGCTACAGCCTGAAATGCTATCAAAAATGCTATCAAAAAACAAGAGAGAATTTGAAACACTAATCTTTCAAAATAACCAGAATACAAAAGCATTGGCATCTCCATAACTGCGGGACTACAAAACTCCTGTAATTAAGCAGTCACAAGGGAATATCTCTGTCACTGAAATATCTGTTGATTTATAACAAATAATGAAATGCATTTAATTAAATTCCAAGTAGAGCAAGATTCTCCAATGGGAACCATAACAATATACTTTGTATTAACTTAATGACTAAAAAATATAGTGCTGACAGAATAAATATTTATTTTCAATAAATTAATTGCTTGGTTTAGTTCTATATATTTAGTTGCAAGTATGTGAAAAGACTAAGGAGCAACCAACTTGACGCTCAGAAGGTAAGAGAAATGCAAGGGCAGATCTCCTTCAAAACAGTCCTAAAAATGCACATTTAACCAAGATTTTACTGATTAGAAAAGGGAGAAGGCATAACTATGTTTTTCATAAATATTCCCTAACCGTGGAGGTGTTCTCCACTTGAAATGTCTCTCTGTCTCAACAGCGTGATTTGAGTGCAGGGGGGTCAAAGCTTAGCAGAGCACATTTTCCTACACAATCGTATATTAAATAAAAGGAGAGAAAAGAAGCTTCTTTTATTAAAAAGTGATGGTTAGGGCAGGGAGTGCACCAGCCAGTGACACAATACAGACTTGTTCCATGACAGAGATGCCACAATCAAACAAGAGTGTTGCTGAAGTAAGGGTATTTGAACTTTGGTTCCAAGCTGGGATGCTGTCCTGATGCTCCCTTGCAGCACCAGAACAGAGTGAGTATTCTTCCCCTCCAGCCCTATATTTCACATTTGTTTCCCACTCCTTTCCACAGAAAGCAAAGTAATCAATTAATTTTTTGTTTGTTTGTTCATTTCTATAGCGTGCCACACTTTTTACAGCTTTTACACTTCTACGTATTTTCTGGCTATAGCACAAACATCCTGGAAAAGGTAAAAGTTAAAGTCGGTTCACAAAATATGACATAGAGGGTGTCAAAGGCAGGCCACAAAAACCAAAAGTCAATGAGTTATCCCAACAAGCAGGGGTGAAAGAAGCGTGCAACCAAGAGCTGGTTGCTGGCAAATCAGCAGCCACTTATATTCAGTCAAGAGTAAGAAAAATATAGACAAACATTGAGATAGCAAGATGATGGTTTACTTGACATATGGATGGGGCTATACAATTTTTTATCCCATCCTGTTCTACGCTCCTGGACATCTTTCAACTCACCATTCTAAGCCAAGGGTGCAAGTTTCAGTAACTACAGCAGGATGTGTAAGCAGACATAAAATGGAAACATTTCAGCACTCAGAGCAAAACACAAAAATCTCCTTAAAATCTTGATTGACAGCCAATTTTTACTGCACAAAACAACTGCACAAATTCTTGCCTGAAGCAAAAGGCTAATTACATATAGTATTTTTGAGAGCTCTAAAACACAAACTGGAATACACTGATACTTATAATCAAGGACTCTCTCTCCTTGAATCAAAAACCTAAAAGCTTTACAGGAATTCAATACTCTGGTTATATCTATGTAACTGCAAAAGCACAGAAAACAAAAGCTCAGGGTACAATCAATAGTTTATAAATCAAAGCAAAGCTTTATTTCAAAAAGCAGAGTCAGGCTTTAGAAGAGCTGTTGATTTATAAAAATCATTATTTGAAATCAGCTAGCAATTAAAGCAAAGCATTTTTCTTTCTGTTCTATGGGCAAAGTACACACAGGCCCTAAAACACACAATCAATGATGGAGAAGGCTGTTCCATCTGAAATATTTGCCCCTTGCCGGAAACACTGGAATTGCAAAGATCCCCTTGATTGCAGTTCAGTTCTTTTTCTGAACAGTGCCACCACAGAGTCTGTGTCCAAAAAGTATTTAAACCACTCTACACATACCATTATGCTTCCCAGCTCACTGAATCTGTCTCTAATTTTGCAGAAATACCAGCTCAGACCTCAAGGCTTGTGTTCTAGCCTGGGAAGTTAAAAACACCAGACATGTTTACGTCATCAACTCCAGCACCTAAACTGATGTGAAGAAGTGACACCACTCTGCCAAGCTTTCTGCTCTCCCACCTCCCACCCTTCTGCAGATTTTTTTTAGAGCTCTCCTAATTTCTTTCCATCTTTCATTTAATCCATGATAGAGAAAGTATCTTCTGCCAACTGAAAATCTCTATGAGGGTCATAGAAGGCCTTCAAAAATAAAGATATATTGTCATCCAAGTTCCTCAGTGTTATTTGTCTCCTGAGGGAGAACAAGGAAGCCAGATATCTGCTTAAAAGGCTTTATAGAAATTCATAAGCCATGTGGATTGGTCTCTCAAGATTCAGCATCACTACATGAGGAAAGGAAATGCAATAGCTTTATGGCACATTCAAACACAGGTACGTATAGTCATGTTAAAAAAAAAATAGAAGTCACTCAGTAGTAACATACCAGTTTGTCTAACAACAAGACATACTACAAGGCCAGGACTCTCAAAATACAAGAGAAAAGAACATGTATTTGATGCCTAGTCTTCACCAGTAAATCCCAATCTTACTAGTTCTGGAGTAGCACTTGGGTGGTCAACTCAGAGTTACCCTGCTGAGCTTACTGAAGTTAAAATAAGGGACCAATGCTACATTTGTAATGGAAGTATGAAGTCAAGAAGAACTAAGAAATTTTAAAAAAAAGGTTGACTATGGACATATTCTGGGCTCTTCCTCCTCTAATACTAGTAAAATCACCTCTCCAGAAGTTTTCGCACCCAGAATCACCAGAAATTTTGACCCTAATCAGTCAGGCCAGAGAGATTGAAATATATGAGGCTGTAGGAAGCTCTATTTTAAGGACAAGGAAAATCTCCAGCGTCAGTGGGTTTAAGTACCCACTTTGGTGTTGCCTCTGCAACACGTCCCCAGGTTATTGCCATTGCCAAAAGCTACCTCGCAGGGCTCATCCTGAGAAAATCAATGTCCTCGATAACAAACAAATGCTTTGCAAACTGAACACAAGTCTAGGAAGGATGTAGTAGATGCAGATGTATCCTAAGGTAGCTGAGTGCCTTGGACAGCCTTATAAACAAATGACATGCAAACTCTGCTGTCTCAGATTAAGCAGGGACACTTCAAAAGAAATTAAAGGGATGACTCATTGATCTCACTGTTATCATTCCTCCATGAATCTGAACGCTCACATGGAACAGATTGCCATCAGTTATACCAGTAGCTGGAATATAAATACACTAAGCTCAAATAACACTCAACAAATAAATAGTTATAATGATACTACAAAAGCAAGCAGCAGTTTTGGAGATTTGTTTGTTGTACAGAGTCCAGCTAAATCCCAGAACACAAACAAGCAAAGCAACAAAAAACCCACTACCATCATTAGGTTTGGTCATCTGCACTCTCTGTTCAGTTCGAGTTTTTCAAAATCACATTGTAAGTATTTTCAGTCTGGGTAGGTCTAAATGAAAAAGCCCACCAAATAAAATGCAAATGGCTCAACTCTTATGGGTGTGTTATTTTCCTCATTAATATTAAATAAACCAATTCTTATTCAAATCCTTGTTACTTACTCATTACCATATCTATGTGTCAAGATGAATACTTGCAGGTCTACAGATATCTATGAATATCAAATAAAACCATTATATGCACTACATATAACTTGAGCTGGATGATTAAGATCAGATTTTGGGGTCCGTAGCTATGTAAAATGACAGGTGCTTTAAAGGAACTTGTTTTTTAGTGATGGCTTAGCCCTTCTTGAAAAACAGGGCCCTTAAATTTCTCTCTCTCTGAATACCTAAAATTTGAGAGATCAAAAAGCATAGGTCATGTAGAACTTTTTTCCTTGTATTTTTAACTGGCAAAATATCGGCTTTTTGTCATACCCCATTAAAATGGGTAATATTCAACACACTATATTTTACCCAGAATATGTGCACTTTTTTCCATCTTAAACGAAAGTATACTACAAATATCCAAGTAAAAGAAAATGCTTCATTGAAGTAAACAATTGTCTTTAAACTGCCTGTACTGTGTATAGCTAAGAAGTTTCTTCAGAATATTTTCAAAAGTCTTCAATTACTTCAACTTTTTTAAAATCCTTAATGATAAAATATTTATTTACAGCAGGGTAGAAATCCCCAGATTTATTATTTAATCAGAAGAACATAAAGGGAAGTTTGTAGAAGATCAAAGAAATACAGATGCAGTAAGAAAAGCAGTAAGCTACGTAAATTGGATAAACATCTTGAAACATGCATTATATGCCTGTTACATTTGTGTATATCCAATTAAAATAACCAAAATCCCAACCAAACCCCTGAGAGCACGCAAGCTTTTTATCTAAGGAAGTCTTATGATCTGTTCAGTGACTCACATTTTGAATCCCTGAATTAACCCCACTAAAAAAAATTCAACAAAACCAAAAACATGTCATCTCAATCTACTTAAGGCCCCAGTTCTCACATTTAAGATTGATGGGGGCTTTTCCTTTCACTGATATAAGAGCATAACTCAAGCCATTTAGCATAACCCACACCACTTTGGTGTGAAAGCAGGTGACCTAACATGAGCGGTGTCACCACCTACTCCAGTATCTTAATATGACACAGTACATTAGACATGGCAAGCGCACAACAGAATCTGCTACTTGGGAGAAATGAAAGAAGGTAAGAGCAATGGCATTTATTTTAATTAGCAGGCTGTGTATTTCTAAGATGTTTCTGGCATTTCAGTGCCAATTATCCTGGTATGTACTATTCTATCAAGGCACTGTAAGTGTTTCTTTCAGGGTAATTATATAATTCCGAAGAAAAAGTAAGTTCCCTTCAAGTCAGTGAAAATACTACCCTCCAGCACAGGTGGATATTTTTTGCCAGCTTGGACATATGTTCATATTAAAACACGCTATTTAAGATTCAACATTTTACCCAGGATACTCTTCCCAAAGCTCCAACGTTTTTACTTGGTTAACTGCCTTGCAGTTACTTTACTTTCCTTCATTGCCCTGCATGTTTGCGTGTCATCAGCTAACAGTATATATGGCACACCTGTCATCATCCCTCCCCAAAAAAACCCCAAAACCAAAGAACTTACCGCTAACTGTTACAGTATACAAGCAAGTGTCTAAACCAAGCTTCATTCTTTTTTTCAGCAGCAGGACCAAATCACAGCAAAGGTTTAAATCTGCCTTTAACCAGGTATTGTCTAAATAACCTTTACGTTGACTAAATAACCCTTACTACATTGCATTACAGAACACTGCTTTAGCAAGGGGAGGGGGAAGCAATGTGTTGAATTTTCACTCAGAAGAATGGTCCTTCCATCAGATCTGATGTGAGGAAAATTTCACAGTGACACATTACTGGTCTCAAAAATATTCTTCTGAGAGATCAAGTGGGTGCTGTGTCTTCCCAAAGGCTGAGGCATGCAGCCTCCTGCTGCCTCTCCATTTACAAGAGCAAGCAGAAGTCAAAGGCAGAACTGATATTTCTCCAGATTATGGCTACTTGCTATTACTCCCCTTACCTCTGTTTCCCCTTCCTGTTTCCCTACCTTCTGCTAATGCAGCAATCCATCCCATAATGGATGCAAGCACTGACTACACACAACTGTTCTCACGTGGGGCTTTGTGCTGGTGCATCCAGACAGGAAATTGTGGCAACTGGTGCATTTCCGAAAGCATCAATATCGCTATGGCGATGTAATGGTAACACTGACTTCATCTTACATGAGGCCAATCTACGCAGCAATGATTCCCATTTCATTTCACATTTCCAGTTGTTGCTAATAGAAAAGAAACCATGAAGGTGTCATTACAGTATTACCCTCTGGAAATAAATTTCACCCTTGCTAAATGCTCATTCACTCATATATTGCTCAACATTTACTGCCTCTGTTACATTTTTCACCCATATGAATTTTATACCTGATTTCTAGCAATTATACCACATTTCACATCATTACGAAGTCGCAAGTTTCTGCTCTGCTTCTTTTTTTTAGAACAAAAATTAATCTTGGACTCCCCAAAATTGTTAACAATCTAATTTTTTTAGATTTCCAATTATATTTTCAAGCAAAAGTTTCAACCTGAGTTAATTAAAAATAATCTGCCTCCGTTAATACTTTCCATCAGTCTTCTGCATAGCAGTGCATTGCTTTTTATTGACTCCAGGGCACCTGGTATTGCTAATTGTCTGTCAGAGACCAAGGAATTCATCATTACATTGCAAAGATGTCAGATTCCCTAGCATAGCAATTTATTGTATATAAAAAAATCGATATGCTTCTGTGATAAACCATACCTTTTCCATGCCAGCCCAATCCCATTCTTCTAAAACAGGTGATGTGTAGACTACTCACTGTACACTGTGCTCTTGCTGCTGTTCTTCAGTTATATTATAATTTTCTCTCTTCTTCTGGTGGCCTAAATGGCCCTCAGAATTAGTATGTTCACATGTATTGAACTTGACAGACTTTTAAACTTCTTAAAACTGATTTTTTTCTAACTTATTTTAGTGAACTGTTTAAACAACAGTTCGCAATTTATCTCAACAGCTTTTTCATTCAGCCTTCACCTAAAAACCCAATCTCAGAATTAGATTTCACCCATCTTATTCTTTTGAAATGCACATAATCAAAACCTACTATCAGCATTACAATAGTTTGTCAAGGCTGCATCCTGGGCTGTCTGTAACAGCCTCTGAAGCTTACACACACCTTCATTCTTCCTCACTCTGATCAGGCTACCTCCTCTGCCTATTCGTTGTATTGCTTTTTTTTCTTCTTTTTTTTCCCTCCATATTTCAGCTTAGTGACTAACATTTGTGAAGCAATGAACTTCAGCCTTGGAAAGTAAACTCCAAGAAGGCCTATGGTCCATGTAACACTTGGGTTAGACGTCTGACCAGCTGGGCAGGAGTTTGTGAAACAAAGGCGGCTTTTTTGTAGCTTTCCTCTCTGCTCCTGTCTGTAGAAATAGTCCAATTCTTTGGAGAGTAAAAGTTGACATTGTATTGAGGAGCTGTAATGCAGAATTTTGATGTTTGTCTGTTCGAAAATGCAGTTAAATCTGAACTTCAGTAGTTGGAAAATGAATTCCTTAGCCTAACCATGCAAAAATAATTGGATTTATTTAGTACAAATTTGATGATGGTACATCTGCTATCAAAAGGAACTGCAAGAACACTTAATTCCATACCACATAATATCTTCTGTACTTTCATTGTGTCCTCTCTTGTTTCTTCCATAAAGCAAAATCTTTCACTCTCACATTTCTTTTAACAAGAAAGCTGCTAATGGAAGGTCTCAGAATTATTAGTTCTTTCCTGATCAGAAGCAATGACTACTTTAAGCAAGAAAGCATCTTCAGTTTTCACAGTAGAATTACAAGACCATCAGCATTATCTTCCACCATAATTCTTGCATCCTCCAGTACTTACTTTGCACGGGTACAGTTTTTGCTGAGGCAACTTCCTACCTCACTATTTCCCACAAGCTTTCAAACTCAGTACAGCACACACATCTGGGTTCCTCTATCGAGGAGGCATTGCCCAGCATTTATAAACGGGGCAAAAAGAAGGAAAAATATAAAATAAAATTTAAAAATCTAAATCCAGTCATAGCTTGAAATAAACCTTTACCTACATCCTTGCAGACACCTTTGACTGCACCTAATCTAAATCCTTTTGTTGCTTCTGAGCATCATGCCATTCATTTCCACATCGCCATTTAATAAGCTAAAGAAGTCCTTTAATATGAAGCCCCACATGCCTGTTCCTACTCCTTAATTTCAGCTGCAGTTTCTAATCTAAAACAACTCTTTATTTCTAACCTCCTGATAACATCATGACCTTTTCTTAATCTTTTTTTAATAGGACTTTTTTAAAAAGCTTTTGGAAATCAAAAGAAATTAATCCTATGGAGTTAGGCAGAGCAAATAGCAAAATGAGTCAAAGTCTGGAACCTGGAGTTTGATATAAACTATAAATGTTATGCCTACTGTTTTTTAAATATTTTAACAAATGCTAATGGATTTATTGAAATCAGAACACAATTCTGCATTTCATTAATAATACAATCCTTCAGAGCACTGGTTTTGTTCTTCCTTCATTTGCTAAATCAAGATAACATTTACCCAGCTCCCTTGTAAGCCACCATAACACCTACAAGTGAAAAGTGCTATATGAGATATACATAATGGACGCCTTTTAACTTGCTCTTTGTTGCTAGAGACAATGGCATTACAAATTTGAAAACATACTTTAATTTAAATGTAAGGTAAGATAATTCCAAATCTATTATAACTTCCCCTTTTATTCATTAATCATAACATAACAAATAGCTAAAACCATTTTTTTATTACATTAATAAAACAACTGTATTCAAATACTCTTCAAAACAACAAAAATATAAACAAAAATATAAACGAAACATTACAGCCTGGAGAAAATCAGTTGAATTCTATAACGTGTCAGAATGCTTTGCTAGAAATGATGGCAAGATTATCTTCTGAACTATGAATAACCTCATCACATGTTTTGTTCAAATTACTCAGATATGCCTAAGAAAATATTATCCCCCTAAAAAACTCAAAGATAAATTTTTCTCAAGCACATTTAAGCTTTTATAGGAGAAAATATTGCCGTCAAAACTATTTTTAAAACTTTAACTTTAAACTACTGAAGCTTTGATTTGTGGCTCTGTAGAGCCCTAAATAAATAATATTGTACTTCTAAACACTCTTATTTGTGATCCAGTCATGAACGCTTTCAACCCTTAGTAAGCAAAAATAGCTATTAAGATTTTAATAGAGAAGCAAGTCATCTGTGAGGCAGAATTCACATGACTATACCAAACAGGCCAAATGATTAATAGGAATTTCCAAAAAAAACAGTTCAAACCAAACCCAATGCTCAGGACACCTGTAGCTCAGCTGGCTTAATTCACACTGCTGAATGAGTATTCTTGTTGTAGCATTTGGAAAATTTCTGACCAATGTCACAGATCCACCTCTTTGCAGCTCAGGACATTTCCAAGCATCTGACCCAAGCAAGAGGTGATGATTGTCTCTCCCTGCTTGAGAGTTCACAGACACCATGGAAAGGCAGGCAGTATCTTCAGTCACAGAACCCTCTTTCCTGCTGGCAGCCAGAAGGCTGCTTGCTGTCCCTAGGCCAGCCTGAAACACTGCAACCCCTTCAAACTGTCCCATAACTCCTTTTCTGGCTGCAACCAACAGTTCAAGAAGTGCTGCTCCCAACCTCTTCTATCAAAAGCTGTTCTGCATCTCTGATTGCACTCATTGCCCTTCTTTGCATCTTTGCAGTTCTATCAATCTTTTAGGTAAAGACCAGAACTGCCTGCACCATCCAAGTTGCCGGAATACAATAAACTTACTAAACATGCTATTTCTTATTCCTTTCATGCCAATTCTTACATATTTTACTTGTATTTTGACCACCAACAAAGGAGTTTTCTAAAAGAAGGGACTGCTAGTGATGCCAAGATCTCCTTTCTCAACAGACTCCACTGCTGCATACGTGTATTTAAGGGTATCTATTACACATGATAACACTGGTACGTTTGTATAGATGTATACACATGTGCATATAAAACATTTAACTCATCAACTCTTAATCTCACATGCTGTTTTGCTGCTTTGTCACTAAGGATCAGAAGCCTCTTTGCAACTTATCTCACTCAGCAAACTCGGTAACTTCACTACTTAGTCTTTTTTCAGAATAGTAATAACATAGTTTTTTAAAGGAAATCCACTAATAAAGTCATACTAAGGAAAGCGATCATTTAGTCCTATTTTCTCCCTGCCTTGCTTTTTAAAAATCAGTAATTAATCTATGAAATACATTCCCTCTTATTGCTCAACTGCTTCAATTCCTCAAGAGCCTCCACTGTGTGAACTCACTGAAAGCCTTTTAAATCCAAGTGTAGAACAGCAACTTGATCACCCTAATTCACATGCTTCTGGGCCCTTCAGAGCTCTCTACTTGATTTGCAAGGAGTGACTTAGCTCTCCAAAGTCACGATGATTACTCTCCAGTATTCCTGGTGTGAGTATGACTATTTTCTTTACCAACTTTGTCATTCATTTATTCATTATAGGAGTCAGCCTTCCTGGTCTGCAGTTTCCCCTTTCCTGCATCCCCTTTTAGAAATCAGCATTGCAGATCAAATCTGTCCATTTTCCTGGTACCACGAATAATTTAGGAGGCAGTTTTCATATCAGAGTCTAACAATTTCATTTTTGAGTTCCTGTGGAACCTGTGAGCAGTTACCATCTGGTCCCGGAGACTAATTTCTCTCTGTATTGCTGATTTAGTCTAAAACTTATTCTTGACACTTCCAATTAAGGCAAGCCCTCACACAGTGAGAGACCAATATGAAAACTCCCCTAAACTCTTCCTCCTCCAATCCCCCCCCCAAAAAAGCATCAATGCACAAAAACTGCTTTGCATTTATTAACTAACTTTATCTTCCTGGAGCACTGCTCTTCCATCTTCCTCTTTAGAGAGCACAGTCACTCAAACACTCTCTAGAAAGCTTCCTCCTCCTGACATCCCTGCACAAAATTGTATTTGTTTTTATTAGTCTCCTCCCATCTTCAAGCCATCCTATTCACTGGCAAGTTCTGTCACCCATGTTATAGAAAACCAAAGGAAGTGATCAATATTGAATTGCTAGGCAGTACGCAAGGAAACTTCTCTTTCATTTCAAATAAATCCTAGTAACAGGCTACTTCCTCTCCTTCCCTGCTCATTTTGATGACCAAAACACAGGCAACACTAACAGTATCCTTACTGCCATCTGAATTGATACAAACGGGACAGTCCACATCTCCAAAGCATCATTTCAGCTTTTCTGCAAATTCAAACATGACTGAATTGCTTTGGTTCTAATCATGTTTTCCAAAGCTTTCTCCATAAAATAGCTCGATTTTTTTTCCTCATAAAAGAATAAACTACCAAAGCTGTGGCCAAATCTTTGGCTCAGATTTTCAAAATCAAAGGGGATATGTCTGCAAGAAATTCTTCTTATATGAAAAGAATCACATTCCAATAAAATGCCAAAAGTATTTTGGAAATAAGTAATCTATTATCACTGGCTTACAGAAGGGCACCATCATCTACAGAGGAGCTTTCAAGTGACTGGAATAAAATATGACCCTGAATTCACAGAACATCCTGAAGTCTTCCAGAGCTGATGATAAGATGAATAATAGCAATAATGAAGGATGCACTGCTATTTTTTCATTACTGAGTAATTCACTTTAGAAGTCATTAGGCAATTGCAGATTGTTTAAAATGAGATGCTGAGCTGCTGCTGGTATTTTTTTTTAAGTTTCAGATTCCTGACTTCAGCCTGTAGTTATGCAATAACTGTAAAAGCAGATCCCTCTGGTTTCCAACAGTAGTTTTACTGAGTAAACAATTAACTAAGCAAGAACCCAGTGGTTCTGCAAATGATATACTGCTGTTTATTGTTTATGATTTTTCCTGTAAACCTGATTATTTCACCAATAAACCTTATTAACTGAGCTTCTGTACCACACCAAGAAAATAAAGACTGCAAGTAATACTTTGCCTGTGCTTTTGATTGTGTACCGTAATGTTCTGCTACATTACCCACTGCAGAAAATTAAATTATATGCTTACTTTATGAATTTTCTCACCTGCCAGCACTGGAAAGAAGGCTGTACTATGAAAGGAGTTCATTTATATCAAAGGTTATCATTAAGCACAGATTGGCAAAAGATACTGCAATTACCATTTTATTGGCTTTCATTAGCAAAAGAAAACAGCAAGAATATATTACTACTAAGTATTCCATTACTTAATTCAGTAACATTTCCTCTGCTTTTTAAGCTTGCGAGCAGGCAACAGAAATGTTCAATTTAGTTGTCAAAGTACGCAATGTAAATTCAGTTACAATATCAGTTTCCATTAAGCTAATCCATTACATTTTAGACAGATTTATTGTAACGCTACAGGAGATTTCACCACCAGAAGAGACTGAGAAAGCTCTCCTAGAAAACCTCCAATGAGTCTAAAGTGCATGCAGCCCATCAAACAGTGAGGGAGCTGGGGGTCTTTGCACATAATGTGAGTTCTCAGTGAAAACTCTCAGACTACCCCCACTACGAGGATCATCTCCCTGGATATACCTGATCTTGATCTAGACAAGGAACTGAAAAGTAAGGTTAAAATACAAACAGGTCGATCCTTTCCGAGCCTAAGCTCCTCGATTTCATGTCAATCAAACTGAGACCCTCTGTGCCAAGGAACAAGCCAGTCTAAAAGACAGTTTTATTGTTACTCAGATTTCTATTTATTTGTTCTGTGCAGGAAATAGCATCTTCCATCACTTTTACAAAATGGAGGTACTGAGAAAAAGGTTCAGTACCTTTCTCAAAATGACTCTGTTTAAAAATTCATTTTTAGTGGTAAAGCAAACAAAAAAGGTAAATTAACAACCCTAACACTGTGCCATAACCAATACAAAATTCTTCTATGATAACAAAATGAACCATGTTAGAAATACACAAATTTTAATTGCAAACATCTGTGTAATCTTACAAAAAGAAGGCAGACAACCACAAAAAGTCACATGCAGCACAGCAGGACAGAATTGCTCCATTTGATGGAGCAGTATGGAAAATTACCTGAATGCCAGAATAAAGACTGGACAGATAACGCAGCATTCAAGAAATTGCAGTATTTTTACAAAACCAGTTTACTCTCATCTTCTTTCTAACACACCTTAGGAATGCTAGGACATGGCACTCCATCAGTGCAAATGACAACTATTTCTTAATCACGTTTTTTAATTTTTCTTTTTTGAAGAAACAGGTTTCAAGTTTGTAATAAACAGCTCCACCTACTGTTCTAGAAGCAAGAAAAGATTTTCCCAAATAATTTCCAGGCTGCGGCAAGTACAACAGATCTCTTACAACCCCCATCTATCCTGCGCCTTTGTAACGAAGGGCTAGGTCAGGAAAACCTCAGAATCAATGCAAAAAGAACAGAAGAACCAGCCACGTAAAAATCCTACTCTGAAGTTCTTCAGATCTCCTTTAGGCAGCTGAAGGTCCATCTCAGCCAGAAAAAGCAGAAGAAACCCACAGAGACGCAGACCTTCCTGCTCAGCTCCTGACACAGAGCCCGAGAAGAGAAGGGAAAGACGCTCCCCAGCAGGCCCTGGTTTCTTGATGTCTTGCAAGAGCAGCTGCCTCTCGCTGCCAGCATCTGTCTGCCAGTGAGAAAAACACATCTGACTGGAAAACACTAAAGCACTACCTAGGCCAAATCAAAGCTTGACAAAATC
Source organism: Mesitornis unicolor (assembly GCF_000695765.1). NCBI lineage: Eukaryota > Metazoa > Chordata > Aves > Mesitornithiformes > Mesitornithidae > Mesitornis > Mesitornis unicolor. The sequence goes on along the minus strand of NW_010189139.1, from coordinate 29,793 downwards.
TGTTGAGTTTTTTTTCTGAACTTTGCACATGAAAGCTTCTTGAGTGCAAGAGGAAGCGTATACAGAAACAGATGGCCAGCTTGAGCTCAGATCTTCTGTGTGACTTGAGAAGCAAAGCTGTACCAAGCTCTACCAAATCAAGGGGCAAAAGTGTCACAGTAGCTCAGCTCTTTTAATGCATTGGTCAGACCTTTACTCAGCTTTTCTGAGTGAAACTCTCCTTATAAACAAATCAATTATAAATCGAAAAGAAGGAAAGACTGTACTCCCTTCCATTTCAAGTATCAGAAAAATATTCAAATACTGCAGTGATGTGGTACTCAGAAAGACATCACTCAGAATTCTTTGAGTCTGTGCCCCAAACTATGGTTTATAACACAAGATTCTTCAAAGGCTCTCCAACTAAGGAGAAATAACATTTTATTTAACTCAACGTTTCAAAACCCAGAAGTTGTAACCAGTAACTTAATATATACAAAGTTAACCCAAATACTACTTAAATGCTCTATAGGACAGAGTTCTCATGGTTCAAATTAAACAAGTACACATCACCTGTAACTCCTACTCTAATCAGCAGGCTGTAAGCACCTTTGAAAAAACAGAGCTATTAACCCATTCCTGAATAGAGCAGAGCACAACTTGTCCGGCTGGCTATTCGGGAAATGTCAGGAGACTGCTCTGCTCCAGTGTCCTGGCAGCATTCAGCACCAGCTATCACCCCAGGGTGGGATGATGCCGCTGGATTTGTAACTACTAACAGCTGTTAGAAATTGCTGTGATTTAGGATGGAAAAAATACCCTTTATGCAGAAAAGAAATATTTGAGAAGTTTTTTGGGGTGTTGACTTGTGGGTTTTTTTGTTTGGTTTGTTGTTGTTTTTTTTTTTTAAGTCACATAAGACTAGGATGATTGAAATAAATCACACTGAAGTTAACTTTGCCAAGAGCAACTTTTGCTGACATGACAGCCAACTGGCATAAAGAGTCATACCAACTGATCGTAATACACCTACTAAAGGGAAGAGCTGCGCTGGGAATTTGAGAGTGGCCCAGCTTCATTTGCTTTCCCCAGGTGGCACTGAAGTAATGACGTTACAGGAGAGAGGTGTGCCGAGCAGAAGTCACAGTAGCAGCACACGGCTTCTCTTTCAAACTGTCCTGCTGCCTTCCCCCAAAGCCTCAGGCTGGATCATCAGTCACACTACTCTGATTTTCAGAGCTTCTATAAATGTCAGCTGCCAAATTTGAAGCTATCAAATGCAAGGCTTACAGCCCAGAACGCAAACCTGCAACGAATCTGCCAAGATTCTTATCCTAGCAATCTCTCTCTGTCTCACCATGACTAGATTCTGCTTTAGCTCCTAAATTTAGGATCTGTCACTGCATCAAGTAGATGGCACTACAAGCTTTGGCTGAGTAACAGTGGGACACACACTCAGTAAGAGTATATTCCAATAGCAGCACGGCTCAGAAGTATGCATAAATTAATACAGTGCAACTTAATTCTTTTAGGAAAAAGCAGTGACACCTTTGTACCCTTTGCAAGGGAAGCTAGCCAGATGGGTAAGTGCAGTTACTGCTGCCAAAACTTTCAAAAACAGAAGCTGCAAGTTCAAGACTGTTGTTTCTCATAAATACAGATATATTCAATAAATATGAAAACTTTTTCTATAAGGAGGAATTTATATTAAACAGCTGGTATAAAATCTTTGTTCTGGATTATTAGGATAACATGTGGGAATACATCCATTCCAAGGAAGTTATGACTTTTCTCCTTTCCCAGAAGCGAAACCATGGCTGGCTGAAGCCCGGCTTCACCTCAGGTGTCCATAAGGACCATCCTACCTTAAGTTATGCCTTGCCACGACTCCCTGTCTCCAGCACACTGGGACACACAAGAACTGAGCATACTGACAAGGTGGAGGCTGCACACCTTGCTTCACGTTCACCAACACTGCACTGAGAGGAGTTCAAGCTGACTTCAGTGGGGTAAACAGCACCAGCTACATGTGCAGGGCAGCACAAACACCTCCAAAAAGGTGACATCAATAAACGCTTTAGTGCACTGACACTAAATTTGATACAATTTCTGCTACTTCACTAACAGGGCTGCCTGCATTAGCTCTAACATCTGGTATGACCTGAGCTGATATGACTGCAGTGAAGATGCAGTTTTCCTGCTCCATCTTGTTTTAATTACCATGTCCAATGAGAAAGAAAAGCTACAGCTATTCTTTCACATGCCACTTAATATTTGTGTCACTGACCATCGCAAGACAAAAGCTCAGCAAACTAAGCAGTGAAAATCAATCTAAGTTAACAACTCAGCTCCAAGGAAGCAGGACAGGATTCAGACGTTTGCTATTTGGACTGAAACTTTTACAGAGGAGATCTCCAAGTCACAGCACATGTGATCGAGCTTCCTTAATGTGCGTTGTGAACCCACAAACTTCTGCTGCAGCAGGGTACGCAAATGGACCGTCCTTCTTCAGAAAAGTACAGCCAGAAAACACTCAAGACCTGTGCATACGCTGTATCTGTCCAGCAAGAAAGCTTACACAACCTGTCTCTTACAGCCCTTTGAATCCTGTGATAAATGCGTTTGTAATATTACGCTTTTACTGTCTCTCGGAATAAATTGGTGAATCCTCATTTTGTTCTTTCTTATGGATAAGCTAGATAAATCTCATATTTCTTTAGACAAATAAAATGAGAAATACTGTAAAATCCTAGCAAACATGAAGTGTCTAAAAGTCTGTGAAATTTACTGTCTGACTCAGACCACATACTAAAAAAATTAAAGTATTATTTCCTCTATTTTCTGTAATGTCCTCTTTTTCTCAGCACAATAAGGTAACTCAGTAAAGGTGCATTACAACTGAATTCACGTTTGCATTTTATAAGACTTTTTAATATAATTTTATCAGAAAGAATGAACTAACATATTCTGAAACAGATTTAGTATTTACATCTATTATAGACTTCTATTCCCATATATTGTAACATAATTAACTGCATAATTCTAACATTCTCAAAAAAATGTAAAAATATTTCGTAAGACAAAGAAATGTGAATACACACACTGCACCAAGAACAACATGCATAAAATAACTCGATTTGTTATTGGCATTTTTATTATGAAAAGAAACAACAAAAGCTCTGTTGTACTGAAAAAAGCAGCAGTAGCCTTAAGGGCTCCCTATGTCTTATCACCTAAAAATCCTGAGTTTACTAAATTCCGGGGGGGTGGAAGGCGGAGGAAGTTAACAGTTGAAATCAAAGTCATGCCTTTGCCTTCTTTAAAAGAAACCCCAAACAAACAAAAAACTCCAAGAACAAAACCACCTGCACATGGAAAGACCACTCTGGCTGTATCTCAACGTGTATTATAAGAAGGGTGAGAGTACAGACTAATCAAATATCTAGAGTAGGTCTGTTAGAGCATGAGGGTGAGTTTCTCTAGGTTTCCTCAATACAAGAATCACTCCTGATCCAGAAAAAGCACAGCTCCTTTCTCCTCCAATTCCTTACACAAGCAGTGGGGATACTTCAGAGCGTGTTAAGGAAATTAAATTCACTTAGACCAACACATAGGCACAATGGGGATTTGGGCCATTACAGAATATTTTTCTTTTTTTGTCTTCTGTATAGAACAGTAGATGCTTTAAACACCAGAACAATTCCAAACTTTCAAAATAGTCTGTGTTGTGATACAATGGAGATACTCAGCAGGTATGCCCTGTTGGAAGCTCATGTAAGCAGCCAGCTGACAACAACCATCATTAGTTCCTGGCCTGGACAACATGGACCAACCGCCTAGGAAAGGCCAGTCTGCAGGTTACTAACAGTGTTCATGCCTAATGATCACTGATATTATGAAGTTATATCATGATACTACCATGATTAACATCTTACCAGTGTGTTTCAGAATACAGTGAAATACCGCTTGTACTTCACAGTTTAAAGAAAAGATCAGGGCATGGTTCTGCTTCTCACAGAGGTTAGATGAGAAAACATTGCCACTCATTTGGTACTGGATACCTTAAAACATCAGCTGGCTAATTTTCAGTATCAAGACATTTTACTACCTGAAGCCTTGTCTGCAATTACCTGCAACCTTGGTTGCTGCAGATGCATTAAGAGTGAAAAAATAATGCAAAACAGGAGACTAAATTAAATGTTTCCTTAAATGTTCATAGATCTTTGTATTTCATTAAACTAAACTCTAAGCTTTTGTGGCTGACAGACAAAATTATATTAATGATAAAAAGCATGTGCTAATGATAAAAATTTGGTACTATTTTTTCCCCAGAGTAATACAGCCATACAGTATCTGCGCATCTTGTATTCAGCTTTTTTTTCTTTTCTGTAATTAAAAAGATAAGATTTTACTCAAATTTCAAAACATGGAATTTCAAACTACTTTTTAATACTAATTCTCTCAGTTACCTTCAGTGTCCCATCGCCTGTCTTTTGTCCTACTAAAGAGCAGGTGACTAAAAAGTGCTTTGAGCAACAGAAGCAAAGATGGAGGCAGCTGAGATGTCTCTCTTGGTCCTTCACGTAACACACCGCAACGGAGAAATTTCTACTTTTTGAGGATGTGCGTGTCAGGTGGCCAGTAACCCTAGGTTATACATAAAGAGTTATGGTAAATTGGGCAGTGAATGGTCTACATGAGATCATTTAGTTCATACCTCCTCCAAGGCAGAATCACATCTATATAGCTCTTAGTATTTTCTTATTCTTAAACACTTTTAGAAATTGATGTCCTGCAAGTCTTTGCAGGTAAGTATTGCCAGGTCTCACTACTCTCAGTGTTTAAGGGTGCTTCCTAACGTTTACACTCAGTTCAATTTAAAGCCATTAATTTACATCCTATCACCAACCGGTTAGTCCCTCTCTTATTCCAAGAATCTTTTTACTTTTTCAGTCTAATGCAGTAAGTGTCAGCCTAAATGTGGTGGCCTGCAGGACCTTTGAAATGCATTACCTACAAATTATTTCAGTCATTCTTCGGTGCATACTAAATTTATTTCAAGTGCCCAAATGAGGTTTTTCTGTGTTACAGAGCTGCTGCACAATAAGCATTCAGGCTAACAGGCACAGGAGCTGTGCACCTACTGAAGGACATCTCCCACGTCTTTCAAAGTACATCAGAAATGTTCAAATGGGGAGCCATGTAAGAGGACATGGGATGACCACACACGCTCATGTTTTCTAGTTCAACACACTTCAATCTTCCTTCGTTTTGCATGACGGTTAAGGAGCATTCATCCTTTTCTGAAGAGTTCATGGAACTGCCTTTCACACCTTAGTAAGTGTCAGCTAAAACAATCTTCATATTTAAGAAACTGCGTAAAGCAGCAGCTTGTATGATACATCTTACGAGATAAAGTGAAGTTTGATTTGGGAACTGTCTGCTTTGTGTTACAATCAGGTCCACAACACACAAACCTTACCATCTGCCACCCTCTCTCACAGCTCCAGTTGGTGAAGTCCACAATGGAAAGGGAAATACACAATACTTAAGAGTCCACTTATTGTCCAGCCAAAGGGTAGTAGTACAAAATAAACGCTTTAATGAGGGTGGAATTAGGGCAATTTAACCTCTGACTCAAGAACAGATTATACACATGTCCACCAGTTTAACAACACTAATCTTCACAAAGGAAGATAGGCATGGACATCAGATGTTTTACTAAAAATAAATGTCATACTTTTTACAAAATTAAGAACTGCATAAAGTATTCTGAAATAAAAACAAATCTTTCTATAACTAGACTTCATTCCTTCTGCTATTCTACTGCACCAACCATGAAATTAGCCTTTGTCCTGTTTTTATGTACTCCAAGGATATTGCTTTCCATTTTGTTCTATGCACCTCACTGACTCCCTCATTTGGTGATCTTTTGAGCACAGAATGAAAACATTCCCTGGGGAGATCACACAAATAGGATTATTCTGAAGCAATTTCACCAAAGCTGAAACCATAAGACACAGATGTGCAAGAGAAAGGTCACAGATTGCACTACTAAAAAGAGAAGGTACATGCAAAAGCTTTCCTCTAAGTAGAAAGCAGTTCAGGGTTAACAAAATGGGTAAGATGACCCACAAAGCATTGAAATCTACTGCAAAAATTAATGCCAGGTGAAAACAGGTAACACGAACACTAAAATTTAAGTCAGTGGTATCCATCTTGCAGTGATGCAGTCCTCACAGCTACCTTCAGTTTTAAATACTCACAAATAATAGCTCAAGATCTTTGTAAAGCCTTGAGTTCCTATTTATTTCAATTTATGGGATTTTTCAGGAAAGACTGTAGTATTTTAACTAATGAAAGCCACCAATGAAGATGTATCCATATTATGTTACTACATTCATCCAACATCTTAAAATATCTTTAGGGGAGGGATCATCTTTTGCTCTGTGCTGACCAGAGCTTTGAGTAAATGAATAAACAAAGGCATAGTTTGCACCTAAGGTGTTTAGAACATAGACAATTTGGAAAGAAGTAGCATAATTAGAGTATCCCACAAATTTTAATTTAATACAAAAACAAAGAGCCTTGCGATAAGTTAAGATATGCATGGACTGATGTGATATCTTTCCATGCACACAGTTCTGGCAAAAAAAAAGAATTAAAAATTCTCATTAAAAATTATTAAAATACAGAATGGTACAGTACGAGAAATAGAGGAGATCTACAATACGAAGTTGCATTTCCTCAGGTAGCTGATCGAGTCCAGATTACTCTTATTTACCTTGCACTGAAATTTCCCAAGAAGGACTTTTATTTTCATCCTGGCTTGCCATTGCAACAGAGAGCACAACTTCGGCAGGATTCTTTGTGTCACACCAACATAGAATTAGGCTTTAATATCTGGGTGGATAAAGAAAGCCTGTCTTTGATTCTTTGAAATTCATGCTTCCCTGTATTCTCTCTTGTCTCCAGAGCAAGAATTAAGACTATTAAAGTAAGTTTTTTGCTGCCTGAATTTTTATCATACAGCAAACTACACAACATAAATCAAAACAAGTATCTTTGGCTTTTGATAGAGGTAAAACATCCAACAATAAAGCAGCAAAGATGAAATGCTTTTCCTTTGCTTCTTACGTATCTACATCTATAATTACTCATGACAGCTTCAGTTAACTGAATTTCAACAAAGAAGGTCAAATCATAAAGGCCTAATTAATTTTACAAATGCTCAGCAGGATAAACTAAGATTTCCCTGGGGAGTTAGAGAACCTGAAAGGACTAATTAAGAACAAGAGGAAGACATGGTAGCTTCAATTTACAGAATTTTAGCATGCATTTTCACTCTGATCCAAACTGGCTCAAACCCACTTCAAATATTTCATCGAGTTCTCATTACGAAGTAAACCAAGAATGCTGAAAGATTACAAAGAAATTATTTATTTCCCCACTTCATTTATCTCCACTTCTGAGTCAGGAGAAACTCAATATTTCATCTGTGTTGATCTATAGGACAGAATAGGACCGTTAGTGGGTTTTACCAATATTCAGTTTTCTAGTTTTACAACACAGGGTAGTTTACTTCTATTACAAGTTCCAGAAACAAATGCCTGTATGAAATTTAGACCTTTGTGAAGGGCAAAACAGGAAAGAGATATACTACAAAGCCATAGATTTGGTTAAATTTTAGTCTGAAAAATAATCTGGTAGATTTCAAGGTACTAATTTTTTCTGCTTTCATCCAAAACTGATGAAAGAAACAAAGTGCATCTGTAGCACACATTGGCATGGTATGTTCAAAGCACATATAAGTAAATATAACATTCAAGCTATCCTGAATCTTATTAGAAACCTAAAGTGATAAAAACCTTAATGCAAGTTACAGAAATACTCAAATTTATATTTTAGTTCAGAATTGCATGTTTCACAATGTTCAACACTCCAGGCCGGCTATTTCAAATGCCTTTTTTGATATTGTCTGCCAGTAAATAAAGAGAGATAAAAACACAAGATCCATTCAGCAGTCACCTGTTTCACAGTGAGAGTGAAGAGGAAATCACAATGATATGGTTCTGCTCTATACATAAAGAGCATATGATTTCCCTGTGGACATGAACTGTTCTGCCAGAGCCAGACAGAACAGTTACAATTACCTGGATTTTTTTTTCACTGGATGAATTTCTAGACACATCACTCCCCAAACAAAAGGAAAATTGATTTTAATATAACAGAATAAATACCATGTCTTAGAAGCATGGTAAAATGCTTCTAAAATGCTTCTGCTTAAATGACAGCAGAGATTGGAACTTACTTTGGGGATTTTTGTTGGGTTTTCTTTTGCTTTAGAAGAACCTTACATTATTTTTCATCTCAGAAATACGTATCTCAGCTCAAGGACATACAGGTCTAGGCTCGACACAACCACTGACAATATAATATATAGTAAATAACCACAGTAAGAGCATCAGTAAAAAAACCAAACCAGCATACTCTTGTTTGATAAGTATGCAGACATTTTTCATCATTTTTAAAACAGCATAAGCTGCAGCAAATCACTCACAAGTGCACTGCTTGCTCATAATAGCCAGATACACCAATATACAAAATTACTTTTGAAATTTGCTGAAGGACCTTGCAACACTTAACGTGACAAATCTGGTCATGATATTATGAGACAAACATAGAGCACTCCATGATCTCCAAATACATGGATGCTGTTATACAGGAATAAACAGAATCTCAAATTCTGTTATGATAAAGCCCTTCTGGTGAGCTTCAAACTTCTTTCAAATTGCTTCAACAACAACAAAAAAATCTCCTTTTATTACCAACCACTTTGTGGGTAGTGTGACCACCACCACAGCAAAATCATGCATTTTCAAGAAATTTTATGTTTTACTTTTAACATACAGAAATAAGCTTTAGGGCTTGCATTAATCATTTCCTAGACATAGGTTTGTAGTATTCTTTTATTAAATCTCTCACAAGCATACACAAGCATCATCTTTTTTCTGAAAAACTGTACTTTTTAATAAAAATACACTCTAACCCTTGTTCTCTCGCTATTTGAGGCTAACAAACACAAAACAGAGCTTATCACGTCCATGCAAATGAGTAGAAAATCAACAGCATCTGGGCAAGAAATATAAATCTCTTATAGAAAGAAACCAATAAGCCCTTATCTATTGCTTATTTGAAGGACTACTAAAATGATTCTATTTATATAATAACTCAGTGAGCTCAAAGATATCTTAAGCTACATTAATGAAGATACAGAAGTGTGGAAACTTATCTGACTTGACAACAAAATGTAAGGCTTTCCTGACAATCCCCTTAAATTCATATACTAGAAAGCTGCTTTAAAAGCCAGAAATGCATTTAATCATCTTTTATGATGGAATGCATTTTTCTTCAGTATCAAGTAGGACAGCAATCAGTTTGAAGACCCGGAATGGACAAAAATCAGAAAAAGGGGCCAACTGGGGCAGTGTCCAAGGCGATACCTGCAACAGTGCCAGGCCTGAGATGCCACAGTGCAAGATATTTATAGCCCTGCTCCCACGGGGTGTCTAGGCTGGCTTTTTGCATGCTTGCTCCTTCCAGATGTGCACAAGAAACACTTCTCTTTCACAACAGCTGTATCTTTTTTCAGTGTTGAAGAGGTCACCCAGACATCTTCAGAAAGTCCTTCCTGAATACATTTGGGCTTCATTTACATCACCTTTCTTAACCTTGGTCTCTGTCTACAAAATGAGGACGGGTGCACTTTGCTACCTCACCTTGGCCATTAAGGGAATAAACTGTAAAGGCTGCTCAGGTTCTCCAGTACTACACTGACACAGACTGTGTTTTTCTTGAGTAAGGCAGGAGACATCCCACTAAGCCAAATCTCACCGAGGTTAAAAACTACACCAGAGGCAAGACAGAACCTAAAATTACTTTAAAGGTAAACAAATAAGCTGACAGAATCAATTGTAAACCAAAAAACCTAATCCTATTCTGGATCAAAAGCAACATGAGAAAATTCTGATATATATATATATATACGTATATATACAGTAAAGCCAGTAACATTTTAATTTTCCTGATCTTTTGTAGTGTTTGGTCGTAGTTTATATGCTTTTTGGTCCACCACATTCCATTAATATGGAAAGGCTGATTCTGCACTGACTTGCTTAGTAGCAGAGCTTTGTGCAATCAAAACAAAGTACTGTTGCTGTGTTTTGCTTTATCACTGAACACTTGAGGGTTTTCATCCTTTTGAACACATCATGTACGTGCACATAAATTAGGAGGAATGCTCAACAGTTCAACATGAAATACCATTCAACAGCATCTACACATCGAGCAGCTCTGATATTTTCATGGAAATCTCCCATCCCTTGCATCATGATAATTGAACTTTTCAGCATGCAATATTAACCTGTTTAGTCCATTTAAGTACTACTGAAAGTGTGCTGAACTTCATGCAAATGTTATCTTAACAAGGCAAACATGATAATCTGAATTTGGGATGTTGCATAAAAGTTTTACTTTAGGGGCAGAGAATGAGAGTTGCTATTACGTGCAATAATATGTTCTCAAATAATTTAGATTATGATTAGACTTGAGCTTTTTTGTTGTGTTTAGACAACATAGTCTTCAATGAAAACTTTGCTCTATGTTGCCATTCTTTTAATAACTGTGGAAAGAGAGTTGGCTTGGAGGATGCAACACTTGCACAGCCAATATAAGCATCAAAGAAGATACAGAACTGACGTCATGTAGACTTTTTCATACGACTAGGTCCAAATTTCTGTGCGTGATTAATCTTGTTTGCCTAAATTAATGTAACATCTGCTCAGCTTGGGAGAGCTCCCTTTGAATATTCCCAAAATATCTACCAATAGTGCCGACTGCCCTAGAAAGGGGAAAACAGGAACAAGGTAATGTACAGGTCCTAGATAACACAAGAATGAATTCAGTTGTAAAAAAGGAAGTCAAAGACTCTTCTAAGACTGCAGTTTGATTTCTCCATTTGCCATTAACGAATCTGTTGCTGCCTTCAACAGCAAATATCCAAAATATTTAATCATTCAGAAGTTGTTAACATTCTGAACTCAGGAAAAAAAGCTATGGAAATGTAATTATGTATATTCAACAGTGACGGTCTGTTAGGTACATAACACGCATTTTTTAGTATTGCTTAACACAATTCCATTCTTTTGAGTAATCAGAAAATCCATGAAAAAACACATCTGAGATATTTACCTGAGAGAGTAGGATTAGAATCTTTAATAATAGAAAATGTTGCACATTCTTTACACTTTTTTCATTATTTCCCTGCCCCTCTCCACTACAAAATTAACCACCATAAACCTTTGCCATTTAGGGACCAACAGTCAAAGTTTTGATCAAATATCAAGGTTTTGAAGTTGAAGATTAACCACTTTTTAAAAAAATACATACTTTAACTGCTGATTTTCTGATTCATAAAGCTGTATCACACTCCAATCTGTTCAGGAAGGCCTGTTTGAAACTGCCTACTCTCAAATACAATATTCATACCTGTTATTAAATAATGCACATTCTGTTGGCTTTAAAAACTTGCTCAGTATGGGTAGTCTAGCACATCAATTTTTCTTAGACTGTGATACATCTTCAACTACTGTTTCTGCCCTGTTTTCTCAGTCCTAGGCATACAAGTGCAGGCTGTAGCTCAACCTTCAAATCAAAGTTGAACTTCATTCTTTCCTTCAAGTACTTACAGGGAATACTCACGGAAAGAAAAGAAAGAGCAACTACCATAGATAGAAAACTCCCCAAACTGGTCCCAGGCAGAGGAAGCAAGGAAGCAGGTGCAGAGCATTTGGGCAGAGCTGCTCTTGACTCCTCCAATCCCCCAAGGCCAAGCAGGTTCTGAGGCCAGCAGAAGGAGAAACACTGAGACTATTGGCCAAAGGCTTCTGCTGATGGCACGCAGACGCTCCATGCTCCCCAACAGATCAGCCATTGTTCAGCAACTGTCCTGGAGTCTTGAACTGCTCAAGTGATGGATCACAAGGTTGTAAAAGCAGCTTAAGTAGCCCTTGTGTTTTGGCTGTATCAGCTGACTAGATCTTAAGAAGTGAGTTGTTAGACATGAACTGGTTTTCCTCAGCAAGTTCCATGCAACAGTAACAGTCTCTCCCCTACTGAAAGGGGAGTGCACAACCTGGGCTGGAGGCTAACAGCTTAAATTCTGTCTAAATCCCAAGCAAGAGACTTCATCCCCATTGCACGTTGGGCATTACTGCTACTCAGATATCCGAGATGGTAACGACAAGGAGAACCAAGATCTGACCAAGAATCCATAGCACACTGTCTCATACTCAGAGAAACAGAAGAGATGGCATAAGCTACCATTCCCAGCTCGATGCAAAATTATTAATGCAGTATATAAGTGTTACCAACTAGCTAGCCAATAGCAATGAGACAATGTCTCATCAAATGAGACACCGCACTAAAATTTAGACCACCTGATTCTGTTGCTTGGTGAAGAAATCTGGTGAGCTAACATAGTTTGACTCTGCTTTTCCTGAAGATTTGCAGCCTCCACTGCGTTTTGTACAGCTTACAACACGTGTTATCTCTGGCACTGAGGCCTTTTACAACTAGGGATATGCTGCACTATACAAATGTACAGTAAGAAGCATTAACTGTGCCAGTAACTGGTCCTGCCTGCTCTGCTTAGTTAGGCAAAGCACTGAGAAACAAAGAGGAGAAGTGACTTGCCAAGACTCGCACAACTACTTGGTCACAGAGCTCACAATGTTCTCTCAACTCTCCCAAAACCAGAGCTGCCTTGTTTCTGGGTCACATTGTCCCCCTCTCACAGAGATTATCTGCCCCAAGGAAGGCGCATTATGACTGAAATGGGTGCGCAGAACACAAGTCCTGCAAGAGCTTTAAAGCCTCCCAGTATTTGGCAAGCAGTTGGGATCCTCTGGCCTCAATAATTTTCTTCTCTAAAGAAAAAGGTTTATTTCAACTTCTGCCTGTGTCCTTATCTCTAAATTTAATGAGGAAGCAGCTCCTATTCAGCTGTTTTCCAAATCTCTTTGATCTTACAATTACATATGTGCTGGTTGCTTGCCATTATAGAGAGTCTGAATAATGTATATTGATGCTAGATAGTTCCAAGTACACTATGTACCCAAAAGCAGCTATTCTTTTTGTAACAGGAATCTTAGAAGTGGTTCAAAAAGCTTGGAAAGGAGAGCGGGGACACAATCTGTCCCACAGTGGTTCCACTCTTGCTCCATGCCTGCACAGCCTTAAACCACATGGGAACACACAGGGAAGAAACAAGTAAACAAGGACTAAAACAAAAAAGGCTGCTGCCTTGGAGCCCATCTCTTTTTGCATCACTTCCAGTCTGAAGATACCCCTCAAATATAATATTACGACAGCTGAAAAATAAGCCAGAAAAGTAGATGGTGGGGTTTGATTTTTGCTTGGATTTTTTTTAAGCTTTCCTTATTACCTATTTTGGACTCTGTTCTGCAAACAGTCCTATTTTGGACTCTGTTCTACGAACAGTCCATGTACTTGCTGTAAAGGAAAAAAGGCAGGAAGCCACAAGAAATCAGTAAGGTCATCTCATTCTCCCAGCAGTCTGCACTTTTCTAAGCCCAAAAGTGAAATACCCAGAGCTTCCAAACTAGATACACAACCTTACAGAAATCCCTTCAGGAGACACGCACTTTTCTAAGCCCAAAAGTGAAATACCCACAGCTTCCAAACTAGATATACAACCTTACAGAAATCCCTTCAGGAGACAGTGAAAATTAATTACATTTGTATTTAAAATAATTGAGTGGTTGGGTATCAGTTCTATCTTGCGAAATCATGATGCTTAATTCCACACCACCAGTAACCACAGCCACCTTGTAGATGTCTACACTTGGGCTGCCACATTGTTACTGCTATAGCAAAGAAGTCTCACGAGGCCACCAACTGCGATGTTCTAACTAGCACAATGCCTGCAACAACTCCAATTTCGAACAGTTGTATACATAATATATGTATATAAATACAAATCCATGCATGCAAGTGGCCCAAAGATCATCGAATTAGAAGTACGCTGCTCCCAACTTTAAGCAGCTGCTGTGGAACGTGCAGACGACATGGCAGCACCAATGGACCTTACCAAACACATACCTCATTCACTTGCTCTGCTCCTCCGTAGCTCACAGGGAAGGACTTTGCAGGAGAACGGAGCACCTCGCTGTTCACAGGCCTGAACTGCCCTCCCACCCATGCAGCTCACCACTGCGTTTCAATGCAAGACATTTCCAACCTTAATGATCGAAACCCATTCCCTCTGCTTGTCTTTTACCTCTGCACCTGTAACAAAAGCAAAATATCCTGATGTCTTTCTCTTTTAGGAAATTCTGCCCCTTTTGGCTTTGCAGTATTAGTTTGCTAGCTCACTTTTTCCTTTGTACCACACATTTCTGAAGAGATGAAAGACTAACCAAATACACTCTCACTGAATGTATCTATATATACGTACAGCAGGATAATAAGAAATATTCACTACCTTTTATTCAAACCAGTGTATTCACCCTACATTCACTTTAGACTTACATTTAATTGTTGAGGGTTTTTTCCCTCTCTAAATCAAGCTGATGGTATCCCCACCTTCACTGATGTGGTCCTATGGTCTTTAAGGGAAAGCTACTACACAACAAATGGAGTGATGCATTTCCCTTTATTAGCACTGGCAACTATTGATCTCAGAATTAAGTTAAATCCCTGATAATACTTTACTTTCTAGTAACATCAGAATTAGATTCTTCTACTCCCTGTCCACATTAGTATGAATACTTTGTACAGCTGAAGTGCTGCTCCATTTACAACAAAACCTGAAGGACATCATAATAGCGTTAAACAGTGTTGGGAAAGATTTTAAACAAACCATGTTGCTAGAGTCAGAAAGCACTAAAATAGTATTGTTTTCTAAATTATTAATGTAAATGTTCAACATAACATTTGTCTTTGCCCATTGTAATTCCCTATTAGAAAGCAAGTACAAAAAGGCTGAAGGACACTGTTGGACCTATTTTGGCACAAAAGGTTGCAAAAATTATCAAAGGGGTTTTATTATTATTAAAGGTTGACAATTTTTTTCAGGTTTTTCTAATTTCAGTAAGACAGTTGGGGGAAAGGATGAGGGATACAACACATTTCAATGTAGCTTGACCCAGACAATGCTGAATTACCTAGGTTTATGAAAATGACTACTCATCTTAAAGAAAAAAAAAATCTGCAGCTAAAACAGGCAGAAGCTCTAAAAGGAAGTTATTTTGCAATTCTTTCAGCTTTAATAATCGTTATGCCATTATGTTCCTTTTTATGTTTCATAACTCACAAATAAATTCAGAACA
Organism: Mesitornis unicolor; assembly: GCF_000695765.1. Classification (NCBI taxonomy): domain Eukaryota; kingdom Metazoa; phylum Chordata; class Aves; order Mesitornithiformes; family Mesitornithidae; genus Mesitornis; species Mesitornis unicolor. Next base: position 14,404 of record NW_010189139.1, on the reverse strand, counting down.
CAGAACAAATTAAATTATTAAACATTAATTTTCAAAATACCAATTGTCCTACTATCTTGGGAGTTAGATTAAAATATTTTATATTCTAATATAAAAGGAAAAATGCTATGAGCCAAAAATCTAAAGGTATATAAGCACCAAGCATTAAATTATTAATTTTTACATTCTAAGCTTGGCTGTGTCTCATTTGCTTTTACATCCATAATGTGCCAGGTCTCTAAAGGATACTTATTTGTGATGCTTTCATTAGGAAGGGTATAATTTAGATACACTAGAAATCTAAGATTCGGGATATGCACAGTTCCACAAACAAGTAGTGCTATTCAAGAGCTTGCAAGAGGTATGTAAAAATAGATCTGAAATGCAAACAGGCAAAACAAGCTACTTTTGTGAACAATTTGTGCTGTAACTTTTCTGTGCACTCATACTCATGTTTAAAGTGGTGGAAAAAATACTTTTTAGCCTGTTCAAACCAGTTACTGGAAGAATTTAGTATTAATAAATTAATACCTGAATACCAAAGGAAGTATTAATACTTCTGAAGACCATCATTATTATAGCAACATGTGTGTATATATACATACATATGTATATATGCATATTTTGCACTCTGTTCCACACAGCAGAGGACACAATACCTTGGAAATGGATGTTTCAGAATGATTCTGCAGGGGAAGGACAAGCTGCTGGCTTGGGCGAAGGCTCAGACACCGCAGGTAGTGACCCACACTGTGGAGAGCTCCTAGGCAACATCTGACAAGTCTCTTCTTTTCTGGCCTCTAGGCCCAAATTTTACCTGGCTATCACTGTCTCAGGGATGTATAAAAGGTTACACAGACTAAAGTCTCAAATACCCAGATACCACAGTAAGACTAAGTGGATACTAAAATGAAAAAGATACACAGAAAATCCTGCTGTTTATTCAAAGACTATAAAGACTTAATAGGAAACAAGAAAATGAATAGCAGTCATGGGGACAGGTGCTAGAACAGAGAGGAGTCAAGTCCCTGCACAAATAGCATGTAGCCAGCTCTTGATGGTCAAAAAAAGCATCCCCACAATTCCAGACATGGGCTACATACATTGATTCAAACTGTTTTTCTTGAACTCACAGCGGTGTCCAGCAAAACACCAATCTTCAGCAAGAAGGGGAAAAAGGCTTTTGAGCTCAGCAAAAAGCAAGGCTGCTGAAAATATAGAAAAACACTCTTATTTCCTGAGGCTATCAGTGTTAAAGTGTCAGCTGTAAGGAGTCATTTACATGCAATGCGGTTGCATAATGTTATTACGTAGGAATCCTGATATAATTAACTATTAAATCATACAGACGAGTAGAATTGTGCTTGCAGGCAAGCTAGCTTTGCTGAAATTATAATTAACTAAAATATTATTGAATAAAACACTGCAGAAAACAAAATATCTACGTTTGCTGCTGCCAGGTTTTCTTAATCATAAAGGTGGTATCACATTGTATTAATTAGGAGTACGGTGATACAGGAAGAAAACACCTGTTGCAAAGGCATTTTTAAATACCTTATTGGCTTGCTGTAAAAGTTACAAATTATATCCAATCTGTTCAAGACAAAAATCTGAAGAAAAAACAGTAGGCAGAAATTTATTTTCTAAATCTGAGTTAAAGAGACTACAAAGAAGTTGTCTGGGTCTTCAACCTTTTTTTGTACTGCAACACTTAAGAGTTCTTTAATTGATGGCAAAAGACAAATGCAGCTTTAGAAGAAAGCTGACTCAGTAGGACCTCCTAAGAGATTTGAAATAGCTAACATAATTTATGAAATTTGCATTTGATGCAAGGACACAAACCAAGCACATTCAATTCTTTACTCTACATGCTGAAGGTAATGGGGGGGGGGGTAGTGGGAAAAGAATCATAGGTTTTTAGGCTTTTTGGCTACCAACATCATGAAGGAAAGCAAAGCGGAGAGAGGCTCCAGGCTGGTGTTACAGGTCATCTACTATTACACAAACCTGACTAATGTGGCAATGGTTTCATTATTTTACGATGTTCTATTTAAGTCCAATCAACCTACAATAAAAGCTAACCTAATCAGCTATCCTCATGTAATTACTGCATCTGTCAGAAAATGTAGTTTTTACATTATTTTATTACAGAAAGAACCAACTCTGAGCTTCTCAGCTTATTTATAAAAATATTAAAATAAAGATGAATTAATCTGGACTGCGTAGTTGTGACATAACAAATGTAAATGCAGAACTGACTGACTATAGACAAAGAGGAGCTACCAATGGAGCACTCAAAATGAAAAGATGTATCAAGTGGTACTGCAAGCTATTCCAGTCAGACTTAATGAATGAAGCTCAGGAACGAACATGCTTATTTGCAGATGACAAAGGCAGCTAGAAAAATAAAAATAAAATTTAAAAAAATTATTGAGATTATTGGTAACTGGCAAACTGATAGGAGTACAGTCTTTCCCAACACTGGCCACAGGATTTTCCTGTTTCTCAAATGTCACACTGTAAAACTTCAATGCATTTTTCTTTCATTTCAGAGGCTTTGCATCCAATATTCTAAAGTGACACAAGGTACATCTGACCAACTTCAGATAACATCCCTGGATGGTCTAGTTCAGAGTATTTTAAAGGTTAAATCCTGAACTTATTCTTGAATACTTGAGATTTCAAGTACGCATGACTTCTAGGGTGATTGAACTCATCACTTAATAGTCTTTCACCGTAGTTTGTGAACGGTTATAATAATATTTCCTTCAGTTAACTTAATAATCATGTGTTTGCAGACGGATGAAGAATCTTATTCATTTAGATGTACTTTTTCCAACTTATTCACTTTGTAGTAAAAATAGCTATAACTACTTTAACCCAGACAAATGAAGCATAATCTACTACTAGAGCATGTTACAGGTGTGAGAAAACATTTTGCTGCATACTGAAAAGCCAAATTAAAGGTGAATTCAAATTGTCAGACTAGTCTTTAATTCTCATTGGAATAGCTGTATTTGGAAATTTGTATTTTGATGCATTTTTGTCTTTGTAGTCCGCAAAGATCAAGTACCCTCCCATAAATAACCTAGTTACTGTAATGAAACAATCATATTTAATTAGAAAGACTCAACTGAGACATAGCAGCAGACTTTGGAAGCACATTTTTGGAAACTGTCTAGGCTCAGCTATGATGAATCAAATAATAAAAATTCAGCACACCACAATAATAAGTTTCCACTATTTAATCTTTCTCTCTAACGAGCATTGCTGAAAGTCTCCCTTGAAAACAGCAAGGACTAAAGCATACCTATTTGGAAGCTATTGCTTCTGTGCGCAATGAGGAGTTTCTTCATGGCACAAACTATTTCACTTGAACTTCTTTATTCCCACATGTCTTTTTCTTAATAATTAACCCCCTACATATACATAGTTTCTAGCCATGGCTTTCAGTGTTTTAGAAAACTGATGACACAAGCAAAACCAGCCTCCATATTCTTAATTTCTGCCTAATTAAGTGTCCTTAACTCTTTTCTCCAGTTCCAGCACAACTGGCAAACATCTAATCAGCAGAAAAAGTATATACATCCCTGCATTCATTGCCTCGTGTATTATAAATTAATTCACAGTGATTTTTTTTTTTTCATGCTGGAATAGTCAAAATGTTAGATGAGAATCTTTTCTATCTCTCTGCATGGATGAAGCCCAAGCCAAATGAGGACTGCAACCTGCCGGAGCCTCTAGAAACAGCAACAATAATAAAAATACTGATATCTATATTAATTTCAAAGGGTTAGAAAGACATCATTCTTCTCCCTATCATCGGTGCATACACACTTGCAATATAAGGGTGCACTGGCAACTGTTGATTAAAGAGAAAAAAGAAAGAAATGGGTGGAGGGTTGTCTTCAAAACCAGCACTTTTACATTTGCTTCTGAGAAATGCACATGAATTTTAGAGTTCATAAGAAAGAATCTGATCACTAGAAATTTTTTTTTATAAATTAATAGCAAGAATTTAAAGGAGTATAAATAGTATTGTGCTGACAGTAATGGTATGGAGATAATACTGTTTTATAGGCACATAGGTGTCAGAATCACCAAGTTATAGGCAGCCATGAAAAAGACATTTAACTCAAGTCAAAAATATAGCCACAACATGGACAACAAGCTACATATAACAAAAGCACCAACCCTCTAGACCTTTATCAGAAAGCATCATAGACAGACCAGGTAGGCCACACAAAAATACAGAAGTGATCAGCATCTTGGACCCATGCTTGTTGCAGGAAACTTGTCATAGAAAATGCCTATCCTAGGAGTCAGACACCTGGTGGGCAGAGTGAAGTGATAAATTCATAATACTTCAGCGAAGCCAAAGGAAAACATTCACTCTGGACAAGACTCGCTAACGGCACAATCCCAAATTGGACAAATTGTGGCTGTCAGTCCTGAGAGGAAGAGTGATCCTCCAGCTGCTTCCCACATGCTCGCCAGACAACTGACCAGGGATTGGAAGGAAAAATAAGGCAGGACAAGGCAAGCAATACTTGACCTGGAGATAGTCAAAGTAAGAGGATTAATATAATAGATATGGAATGCAGTATTAGAACAAAAATTTCAAGCCCTTTTAGGAACACAAGCAAATTGAAACACTCAGCATTCCTCATTCAGTGCAGCATGCCAGGCTACTTTGGGATGAAAGGAGAAGCACATTTGCTACAGAATAGTGAAGGTTTAAGAAATGAAGTCTGGCGTAACTGGCAGAGTTAAAATAGGAATCAATCTTGGTTAATCATAAAGGATACTACTGCTGGAGACTTCAAAGATCAAGAACAAGGAATCTGTCCTGGGCAACTCTGAAAAAAGCAAACTGGTGAAGGCAGTGACAAGCCAAGCGAGCAGTTGAAAGACTGAAACATGTGAGGAAACAGGCATTGAGACTGGACAGAAAAAAATATTATATACACAGTGATCATGGCACAGCCTACAGTTCCGAGGGCAGACAGGAAAGAAAGCTTAGGTGTGGCAACTCAACCAACTGATATCAAGTGCATCTTTTGACACAGCCCAGAGACCAAGACCTACAGGAACCAGTCAGGGATGACACCCAGGTTCACAGTGGTCGGCTGGATGACGAGCTGATCCTCTGCAATGAAAAAGGTAGCAGAAGAGGCAGGGGAAGCAAAGTTTAGGAGCACTATTTTACCTACAAATTCGTAGTTAGAGTCCCAGTAAGTTTTTGGCTGGTTTTTAGAGAGATGAGCTGGACATTAAGTTTGATCCAAAAAGGAGGGGTCCAGATTAGAAATGGACCAAACAACTGGTTGTTTTTTCTAAGTTATGAATAGTAATGAACAGGACATGTTATTGATGAATAGAAGCAGGACAGCTTTACAGTAGACATTACTGAAGCAGCTCTGTTCAAGTAAACCAAATGAAAAATTAATCCTCCCTAAACATAATTAATTAAATACATCCATTTATACATTACATTAAACAAGCATGTCCACAGATCTCTGGGCTTATGCATATACCATATCTCAGCTTCAGAAAGATTCAGGGCAAAGAAAATGCTCAGAGGCAATCTGATTGGGTTTGACTGCTGTCTGACCACATATTTGCAAAACTAAACATACTCTGTAGGAGTCAGAGAATAATTAAGTGTCCAGATGCCCATTCAATTCTTACCCTCTGGCAAGCTTGATCACTCCCACACCATGTGCTACATGGGCACATTTCCACAGAGCTTGAGGCTAGGACTAACAACTCATTGCAAGACATGCCGCTGAGCAGAGGGCAACTACTTTGTCATTGTCAATTATACTTGAATTTGAACTTGTGATCTCAAGGTGAAAAGCTTCCTATCCTGTCACCAGTGTATTGAAATGGTTTAGTTCTTTAAACACAGCAAAGGCTGGTGAAAAATTTGTGGAGGAAGGGGTCTGTAAAGTCATTGCCATGAAATCTGATGCACTGTATGTACCTTTCAGTTATACTGTTCCTCTGCTGCTATTCCTGTGATATCTCCTGCTCTCACCGTAGAGGAATACAGATGACGTATACATCCTGTCTTTTTCAGCTCAAAAGATTAAAGAGCAAATACGCCTCATATTTTACTAATTACCACAATCCTGCCCAATTAAAGTGAGATTTTTTTTTTAACCACTGTATGGTTTCATTACTGGCAAATTAATTATTTGTCTCTAGTTTCATTCTTAAAGAGTGACATACCTATATGATATTCTAAACTTGTGTATTTTGCAAGGAATTTTAATGAGGCAGTGTTCCTAATTATAAAATGTTTTATGTCATTAAATCCCCAGAATGAGTGAATATGACATACATACACACACATCTGTGTGTCACTGCCCTTTATACTACCACAGTACCTGCAACAGTATTACAGTAGGATGTTACCTTTTAATTTTGTGCTTTTCCCTTATACTCAGCTACAGTATAACACCATGTAGCTACTTGCCACTGCTGCTTGGCTTTTACTGCAGTGGCTCTCAAATTCAAAGCACAGTTTTTTTTCGACTAGGTTGCAAATTCCACTTATACACATTAGCTTTCTCTGTGCAAGGGAACACTACTGGCTCACATTCAACTTGGTGTCCTCCAGATCTTTTTCTGACAAGCTGCTTTCCAGCTGGGCAGCCCCCAACATCTATGGGTGCACGGGGTTGTTCCTCTCCAGATGGAGGACTTTGCACTTCCCCTTGGTGAACCGTATGCCTACTACAGGAAAGTATGAATGAAGAACATGGAGTCTATTATTTGGTTTTGAAGACCTACATAGTCATCTTGAACATCCACAGAAATTTAATAAAAGTTACTTCCAACATGAAAATTTAACAGTAGCCTTTCAGCCAAGTAGAACTGAAGAATAAACAGCATGGTTTAATACCATGCTTAATTAACTTCCTTTTCTCCCATTAGAACCTCACAGTGCTTTATGGAACAGTCATACATGATCTATTACTTCATAATACAAGATCATACACTTCTCTAGATAGATCAACAGAAAAACTACATTGTTTGATGTGTCTAAGGATTAATTAAGAAAACAGAATGTCACTGCTTCTAGTTCAAAAAACAACATTATATAGATTAACTATAAATTATGCCTATACATATCAAATTTCTTCTGCATGGACAAAATACTGAAATTACCCTATTCATTCCTAGCTAATTTTTAAATTTAGAAGGTTTCTTTATCTTAGCAAAATCAGGAGAGCACTCAAATTTCTGCTAACAGAATCAATGGTTAGTCACAGGATATGAAGGATAAATATGTGCAAATATGAAGAAACTTAACAGCACCACTGTGTGCTGAAGAGGCACTTCTTAACAAAGGCAGAGTAATCCCAACACTGGCTGTGTCAAAGAGCATCTGAATTCTCTTATCTCTGAGAAACAATCCAGATCTGCCCACACTTACTAGATTACTACAAGATGGTTTTCTGAGACTGCAATATTTTTAATGTGGCTTGAGCCTGTTAGCAAGATTCAAGCAAACTTAAGAAAGAAGTCTCAGAATGCATCGAATCTTGCAATTTGGTGACTAGAAGGGTCGGACTCCCACAGACAGAGCATTAGTTTAGCCAAAAGGGGAAACCTGAGCTATTCTGGAGCTGGTTTGGTAATGGTTGGCAGGCCCCATAGCCAGAGCACCCCAACACCCAAACAGTCCCAGGCCAGCTCCCCCAGCATTGCTCCTTGCCCAGGAGCCACAGGGGAGACGGGTGGGGACCTAGAGTTGCTGGGGTGGAGAGGACACAAAGCAGGTTGTCAGTGTTCACAGAGCAGTTTCTGTACAACATGGTGTGATTTTAGAGGACATTGTTTTGATGCTATTTTTAACTGTGTATCCAAAATAGCACTGAATGAACTGGAGTAAATGGAAGCAAAAACCAGAGCAGTCAGCCTCAGCAGACATTCACCTCAGCTTTCCATTACAGCTGGCAGTACTCTGCTTCTGCTCTCCCAACCACATGTTGGTCCCAGCTACAAGGCAGAGAGGGGTTATTGCCACTCAAAACAGCACAAAATTTGTTGTATTATACATCGCACTACCTAGATATGCACACATTCCCTTTCCTAGCACAACAGTCGTAAAGACTGAAGCAACCAACAAAGCACCAAACAGTTCAGATGAGCTCATTTTCCCCATGCATCTGTCCACATGCAGAAAAATGGATGTTTCCTTTGAAGAGGTATTCATTCCAAGGGAAAAAACAAGCTTGCAAATCTCTAAACAGGACTAGTAAAAGACTAGTTACTGTTGGCAACCTTCTACAAAATTTGTAGATTGCAAAGTCACATCTCACAAACACATATGGAGCCCTGGCTCCAGCACAGGAAGTACCATGGTGAGGGATTTTTTTGGGAATGACCCATTGTCAAATGAACACAGCTTCCTTGTATAGCCTCATTTGACCCTAAATGCAGTAAAAAATTCAGCCTTGGAAAAAAAAAGTGTTCACTACTGTGCACACCACAGAGTAAAAAAAAACAACCAAACAAAAAAATCCCAAACCAAATATTTTGAGACAATTGCAGTCCAAATTCACTGACTCAGCTAAGGAAGTAATAAGAAACAAACCAGAAGCTTTGATTTTCATAAAAAACTATGGGAAATACAGGGACATTGCAAAAAACAAGTAATTTGCATTCATTAAGTATCAAAATATTAATGAATTAACTACTGTAAACCAGGGAGAAATGTTCCCTGTTAACTCTTTAAACAAATGGAATCCAGTTGAGAATTTGCCAAGCAAATTCTAATGCCCACTCTTCAAAATTGACACTAATATATTTCCACAATTACTGTGGAAACAGAAACAGTTTCCTTTTATTTTTGTTTGTAAACAGCATTTTGCATGCTACAGTACTAGATAAATTTACAAGAAAATACTTTTATTTAAAAGCACTTTTCATTTTATGTTCTACTGTTCATATCTGTATTTTGTCATCAAAACACTCCTAGATATCTCACACCCTGCAGGACATATGCTTAAAACACATTGCAAGAACACAAGCCTTTGTGCTTAGCCCTTCTCTGCAATTTTCCCTCTTTCTCTTTATTTAGGCTGCTATAATTTATGCCAGATGGTAAGAGACAAAGATGATTTGCTATCCCAGCTATAAGAGCACCCACCTTATTCTCCAAATGTTTTCACGGTAGGAAGATTGTGCATTAACTGCTGGACCAACTAAACAGGGCCAGCAATGTAATGGAAAGCCCATTTAGCACAGACAGCTACACAGCCCAACACATCAGAGCTAAACCAGCTCATTCGCCTGAGTCGTTATACTGGAAATATACATACATTTGTGAGCACTGCAACAGAAGCCACAACTATTTGCTTGGAGAATGCTGGCTATCAGAGGTAAATTAACCACCTGCACATCAGTGATCTTGGAGAAAATCCCGACCTTACAAGAGAGCGCCTATTGGTGACACCCCAAAAGGAAGTCATGTGATTTTTTTTCTGTCCTTGAAGGCTAATGAAGGGGGTTTATAGCTACCAGCAACAACTAAATCCTGAAAGAGGAGATTTCTCATTCCCCACTTAACCCTACCCTCTTTGTGGCTTCTGTTTAAATAAGCATAAGCAGGCTAACCAAGACTCTTTCCTCTGCACACCACCACTGTAAGTCAGCAGCTCACAGCACTACTGAAATCAGTGTCTTAAGCAGCCCACTGGTGACACAAACCTCGTAAGTCTTGGCAAGTAGAAAAGGTTAAGTTAAGGAGGGCACACGCTGCCTGCTTGCCTTTAGCACTGAGCATCAGCTGCAGAAATGGTTGCTGTTTCCAGTCTTCATCCTTCTCTTCCATGTGTTCCTCTTGTAGGGTGTCTGAGAGAGCTGGACTGTAGCTCCAACAGCAGCAGCAACAGCGTCCACACCACCCCTGACCACTAATTTCTCCTCCTTTCCTCTAAAAGCATCAGTTAGTATGCCTATAATATTTTAACCAAAAATTTTAATTATATTATACAGAAATAACTTGATGTCATTATCACAACAAAAAATTAGTTCTGTAATTAACTATATATATATATATGTATATATGTATATATATATATGGGGGTTTTTTTAAGGAAGAAGAAAACCAAAATTTATTTTTTCCCCAAGCAGTGATCGGTTACACTTTGTGATTAAGTAGACCAAGGCCTCAGTACTCAGACATTTATTTAACAACCAAATCTTGCACAAGTATAGAATAATGTTAAATACCTTTCCTTTTTGTATCCCATGTGTTCTATTTAAATTCAGCACAACATAATACACCTAGTCCCAAAAGTGAGGTCTTTGAAGTCTTGAAGAATGGACATTGAATTAACTTACTGGAAAATCATTACAATTCTTGGCCTTGCTGTGCACAAAAACAAAGCTCTCTAATATCCAAAACTAGACAACTACAACCCATACAACAGTAAACCCAACTCAGGAGAACCTGAAATTCATATTGCAGCTCAGGCAAACACACACTTGAATGCAATTATTTTACTCATATGCAAACATGTATCCCAGTTGGGCAAAGAAAGGCATTTCCACACTGGAGAAAATTCCCAGATCTGTTCTGGTTCCAGTGTGAAATGAGAATCAGAAATTTCAGCTTATCCACTGAGGGGGGTGAAAGAGTACATCTGGAGGATAGTTTTCCTATTCCTGGCTCTAAAAAAAAAAAAAAAATCACACTTGGCAGTACTCTGATGGTTAGATTGCTGCAAGAGAAAAGACAAAAACATATGTCAGAAAGCTTCCCATCTCTTGAGACAGGGAGACAGGAGAAAACAGTGCCCTGTACAGCCAAATCCATACCAAGACCCAATACTCTGAGGGAAGTAACAATTTTTTGAGGCTTTATGAAATTTCAGCTAAAGACCATTAGAATTCACCAAACAGATTGAGCCAAATTATCTTGACCCTGAAATAAAGTTAAGGCACAATGAAGAGTAAAATAGGCTGTCCTCGTACAATTTGAGTCAAGCATTAGTGCACTTGTTTCTTTGCCTTTGGAAAAAGGAGACAAAGTTGCTCCATTATTTATATTTAATCAATCATTTAAAGACACTCATTGTGTCTATTTATAATTCCAATGTTTAAAACTAAATATGGTGCACTGATTGCTTCTTGTCTTTTTCAAGTGCCACACAGTAACATCTGGGAGTTTATTTATGGGGAAGAAAAATCAATAGAAACTATAACCTCAGAACCCAAGTGCCTCTTAACTGAGGACGGTGACACTTACTGGTGGTTAAAAGGACTTCGATTTGTGTCCACCGGGGTCTGACTGCTCCACTGGTCTCCAAGTACAGTACAGGGTAAGACAGCAAAGAAGACGACCTCAGGGAGTACACAAATATGGAGAGGAGAAGAAAGTATAACCAAGGAGAGACTGTAATATTGTGTTTGTAGCCAGCTGATGTAAGATGTTTCTTTCTTCTCTTACTCCCTCAGTTTTAACACTATTTCTACCACCAATGTTTTTGGGGAGGAGTTTTTCCTCTCAGCTATACTATCAGAAAAGGGATGTCTGTCATCCCACCTTTGTGAGAACAGCAGAAGATACACTCCCCTATTTCCAGGAAGATTTTTGAAGAATATGCTGCCTCTGGAGCTCCTACTTATATCTGAGATACTACTGCCACGAAAGGAAACAGCTAACCCCAAACAACACAGAAGTAAGTCTTCTGCTGGACGAGACTGCTCCAAGGGTGTCTTTAGCTGCTGATGGGGACAGCATGTCTCTGCTCATCCCACCAGACCTTTCTCTTCATGGCCTCTTCCCTAGAGCTCTTCATACAGCTCTAGAGAGAGTTCTGTGAAGGTACCGGGAACCCACTTCTCTCGGGGATGGAAAAAGCAGGCTCACATTTCTGATGACATGGTGTGCAGTTCTGGTATGGCTGCCATGCCCTCTCCAAACAGGCCTCCAGTTTCTCCATCAGTACCACCTCTAGGTGGTACTACCTCTTCCTTTCTGTGATTTTTTAAGAACAACTTGCACAGAGCAATTTCTTATTCTCACATTTCACACATTAGAAACTCACCAACTTCCCCACAGGTTCATCACAGTAAAAAGTGAATACAAGCCAATCCATGCTGTTTGACATGTAACACACATGCACACACATAACCTCGACATCCTGAATGCACTAACTACTGAAAGAAATAAGCATACCAATGGCAGGGATAGCGGGAGAAAGTCCCAGTTAAGATCACTTTTGCAAACCCAAATCCTGGCCCCACTCTAAAAACTTATTGAAAGTCACAGCAATCACAGGGAACTTTTAAACAGCCTCAGTGTTCACTCAGCCTGCTCTTCAAATAAGAACCAGATGCACTGAAATGAAAGCAAACAACAAATAAAACTAAAAAAGACACTAAAAGTTCCACATCTCAACTGCAAATATCAGCTGAAATAAGCCCGCCTTCTGTAACAAAGTCATTACTTTCAGGTGATGGCTAGCATCCATTTGGGCCTTAGTCAAAGCATCCTCATATCCATACAATCATCTCCAGAGAGCATCTCAGGCCATGTGCACCCTGAGATCATGAAATACAAGCTGATCTGGATGTTGGGCATGTAAAAGCATAATTGCTCTCCTGACACCTTAATAGGATATAAAGGCTTCTATTAGATTAAAGCAGGCTTGTAACTAAATACTGAGGTGAGGTTGTACATGGTGCACTAGGAAAATGACGATGCTGGGTACATTGTATGGCTGCTTGGCAGTTCCACATATTCAGCATGACAATGCCCATCTCACAGAGGTGTTCGCTCTTCTTTCTGAGAATCAATGGAGGTCTCTAAATTCCCATTAAGGGGTTATGCCCACACAATTTAATTGGAAAGTTGGATTTCAAACCACAAGGTCACCAACCAGTTGCTCTCAACATGCTGGCTCTGTACCAAAACACTGCTTCAACACCTCCTGTTTTGGTCCTTGCTTTTCAGTGCTCCTGAAGGAGTGCATGTTATCTATTATATCCTCTTGAATGACAAGATCCCCATCACTATCTGCAGATAATAACTGCCACTCAAGCAGCCTGACTCCAAGGCATAGTCCATACAGTGTTTAAGGTGTCAGCAGACCAGAACAGAGGAAGTCAGAAGTTAAACTAAAATGATGGGTAACACTTCAGGGAGGATGAGGGGGTCAAGGAGAGAATTAGTTAAATCCATTTCTTCTCTCAAACTATAAGATTGCTTATTTGACTTAATACTGTATGTATTTTTCCAAATAGAACAATACTGTTATCACTGGCTTATAACTCCATGGGGATAATGTAAACTAAGAATTACTGCTGGTGTAATTTTCCAGCCTGAGAAATATGGATAGCTAAGAAGATCTGTGACTGAGTGAAAGGGTCAAGTAATTTCCTAGTTGAGATTTTCTTTATTTCTCAGTGAGGTAAGCAACAATTGGAGGAAGGAAATGCTTAGCCATGACATTTCAGAAGTCAGAAGCTGTTCTTGTAAGGGAGAACAGTACAATTGAAAACCAGGAAAACCACATGTAACTACAGGTCAAGAAACTGAAAACATTGAGGGGGGGAGGAACATTAACAGTCTAAAAGACCAACAAAATACCAGAACCAACAAGAACAAGCCTATGTATATAAGCAGAAAATGTAAAAAAATTAACTTCACTGAAATCTGACATGGCATCAAAACACTAGGAGTAAAGGGATGTAATTGAAGTGACCTGGGTTTTGTCTTTTAGGAAGTAAGTACATCAGATTTTAACTTAAAAAAAGGAAAAACAAAAGAAATTTGCAGTCCTTTTTTTTGAACAGCGTTCATGTCTGACAAATCTACTTTGGCAAGCCAGTGGGCTAACTATTCAAATCAATGGTTCACTAAACAAGACTACTTTAATTGTTCTTAAAATGTCACTGCTGCCTTTATATATTAAAAAAAGACTTGTCAGTGGAGAGTGTCATTATATCCAGACTATTTGAAAGACTATAATGCATATATTGAAGGCTTCAGGAACAGCAGAATGAAAACAAATATGAACTATTTCAGTCTTCATTACAAGAAAAAAAGGTTTAACTCCAAGATGTTCACGTACATCATGTACAAGGGGTGTCCATGCTCATGGCAGGGGGGTGGAACTAGATGATCTTTAAGGTCCCTTCCAACTCAATGCATTCTATGATTCTGTGTATATTAAGGAGAATGCAGATACTTTTGCCATTTGGAACAGTAAGTTTTTATGTCTTGTATAAAGGCTAGATGATACACATACATACACACACTCTCACCCCACTTTAATTCTCTTTCAAAATAGACTCTTCATATCCTATAATACACACGTCAACTAGGCTGTCTTTCAGTTTCCCTCTCTTCCTTAGCTCCCCAGCAACTAATTGCTGTCGTGGTTTAGGCCCAGTGCATAAC
>NW_010189138.1:10999-48523 GCF_000695765.1 Mesitornis unicolor | reverse complement strand
TGTTGAGAAGCCAAGGATCATCTGGCACCAATCTGTGCTGCTTTTGATGCCACAGACAAGGATCATCCCCCATCTATATCCACACAAGGGTGGCCACTTTCACACGGTGTTTACATTTATGCATGAGATGGCTGAATTTCTCCTTTTTCAATAGCCTTTATGTAATTTATATGTTAGTGACATTGCTCATTGCTGCGATTACACGCTTCCTTAACAGGGCAGCATCGCAGAGCTGGGGATCTGAGCACACTTTGCCTTGCATGGGAATGGCTCGCGATGGTTAAAGATCGTGCTCAGAGCTAAGTACAGCTGCCAGCAAATTAAGGCTTGTGGAAATCCTCTGCAATTAAAGGAAAATCATTAAAAGAAACCCAGCCTGGGAACTAATGAAGCTGGGATTCCTACAGATTGGTGCCCCAAGTCCCCAGTCCTTTCTTGTGTACATTTTGTGCTGAAGCTTCCTTTTGTGTTCCTCACGAGTTCAGCAATTTCCAATTGGCAAATTTCACAACATTTATAAGAACTTAGTGCCTTCGTGATCCTGTGCCACTCCATCAGATTTTAAAATCTTGGAGAGAGAGAAGGCACATGTCAGCATTGAAAACAAGGTTTGTACCTGGAGTCAAAGACAAGTTTTGATGAGCCACCAGAAGATATAATTTCCAGAGCAGAGGATGCTCCGCTTAGAAAGCCTTGTTCACCCTTCAGGATTTGGGGAGCAGTTGTAGAATGAATCCTAGGCAGTCTGACAAGTTTCTCCTGGACATACTGCCCCTAGACATCTAATTGAATATTGCAAAGCCAGAACCAGTGCTACCAAAGAGCATCTCAGGTGTATAAACATTTTGTGGTCTGCAGTGCCTGACTTAATGTATATGGTTCATCCCTTGAAATATATCCAAGAAAGACATAACTCCAAGATGGCACCAATCCCAAGGGTCGTGGAAACAATAACCACAGGTTCTTCTTCATAGTAACTCCCTCTGTTTATGGTGGAGGGATCTCAATGCTCAAAGCCAGAGAGCATCAGGATGTAGGGCCAGGAGGATTTCGTGAGGCCATCTCATCCATCCCCTGCCTTAAGGCAGGATTAGGACCAGCTAACTACTCCTGACAGATATTTGTCTAACCTTCTCTTAAAAACCACTCTTGAGGTCCTTGGGCATTCTGCTCAGTGCTCCTGTTACTTCAGCATTGTTCTTAAAAAATGAGAATATGAGAGTGGGAAAGTACAGACTGTAGCTGCCCCCTCTGTTAAGGACATTTAAAATACCTTATCATTGCCCTGGGAAGAGAAAGCACGATTTTCTCATCACAATTTCTTGCGTGCTCCTGGCCACCTTCCTGTGGGGACAACCCAGGGCCATCCATGAAACTCCACACTGGGTGGCACTCAGTGGGACCTGCTGCAAATACGCCAGGAAGAGCAGAGCCAGCAGCCTGGGAAGCGGGGACGCAGCTCCAGCTAAGGAGAGGGGTTGTGTTCCCTTCCCTTCCACTGCCTCCTCGCACACACAGCATTTGCACTGGCTGTGCACAGGGACCAGGATTTGGGCATTAATTAACAGGATTATTTCTTATGAATTCCTTTTTCTCTTTTCTGTGGTATGTTTTATGAGAGCAGTAGGTTTGACTTTCCTTTGGTGAAACACCAGGGCTGCATTTGGAGGGCTAGGGATGTGACGATAGCTACCACCACACCATTAACACCATCTGATATGGGACACATTCTCAAATTAAGAGAAATACAGGGCAGCACATTATTGTACCCCTAAACTCATACATGAAGACAGCCCTGTTACTATAACACATCTCCCACACATTGAGAATGCCCCCACGCATTGATTATTCCCTGGGGGAAGCAAGAAGGGGTCCCAGCATCTTGCCCAAAGGGTGGTTTGTGTGTGCTAACTTTTCCATGCAAGTAGGGCTTTGCTAAAAAAACAAGGTCTGAAAACAGCACTTGTGTGGAGAAGGAGCAGCTCAAGCCAAGGAGGCACTGGGTACCTTTGCAGCTGCTCTCGTCTCAGAATCTCTTTTCTTCATTATTGTAATACAGCCTTTCATGTGATTTCTCTATGTAACCGATAATGTTCTTGAGCTTGCATTTCACAGGAAAGGTTATTTTTGAAAAAAATAAAGAAAATCCTTATCAACCTACATGCTTGTTGTAGGAATGCCAGCTCTCTTATAAGTGCAGGCCCATCCGTTTCTTTATTTTGATGTAAAAAAATCTCCTGGTCTGCATCTACAACATGTAAGAGGTATTGCAAGCAGAACTTGATCTCCTCTCATTCTGAAGACAGCAGGGCCTTTCTCCCCCAGAATAAATCCCAAACAAACCCCCTCCTGTGCCCAGCTTTACTGGCAGCTTCAGCAACAAGAGATAAACTTCAACCTAACGTTTCCTTTCCGAGCTTAGTTGTTTGACACGTTTTCCCCCATACCTGCTTCGGTCTCCTGCAAGAAGCAATTATCCAAATGATATTGTGGCTGGGGATAACTGAACACCCCTCCTGATACCACACATCAACTTCTGCAGTTCTCAACAGACTTCATATGACGGGCCTCAAAAAAAGGGCTCCTCCACCATTGAGTCTGGCCTCTGTTATAAGCATGTCTTGCAGAAATGAAAGAGAGAGGAAATGGCAAAAACTCATGCTGAAAAAACTCCTTGCTGCAGGAAGAATTTGGACCAACTGTTAAGCTCTAAGGAAGGTAAAACAGTCATGCTAACTGTTCATAAATGTCTAGGAGTCCTTGACGATGATCACAGATCGCAGATCTCAGACATTCAGTCGGAACAGATGCCTCCCACTCACAGAACAACATTTTTGAGATAAATGAGCTTTAAATAACTAAAGAAAGCTTTCCTCTCTTTTCCTGGATTCTCAGAAAATACAGCATCAAATTAATCTTGAGGTCAGGTGTGGTAAAGACTGTTCACCAGAAACTTCATGTGGTGACATCTGCCCTGGAGGAAGCTGGAAGGGATGCCCAGGGCTCTGGGGGTGGCTGTGACTCATTGCTGTCAGCCCACAGCAAAGGCAGCACGGCAAGCAGGAAAAATTACAAAACCTGCTGGAGGGACAAGACATAGATTTTCTGTAATTAGCAGCAGATACCCATTGATTTTTGAAATAGCCACTCTTTAAAATAAAACGGGTTGCACAATGGTCACACCGGCCCAAAGAAACGCGCCTGAGCTCCCAGGTCTGCTTTAGACCCAGATAAGAGTGACACCATCACGGCGTTTAGCGGCATTGACGTGTGCATGCGATGGAGCGAGGGCTGCATCTGAAACCCCTTTCTACTTCAGTCCAATTTGTGTAAATAAAGGCAAGCATTTCTGAGGCTTGATTGACTGAAGTCAATGAGAAGGTCTCTGCTGACTCCACTGGGCTCCAGATAAGGTTCTTCACTTCACTAGCTTCCAAAATGCATCTGCTTTTCTGATTTAGTGCTGTTTTTTGATGCGGGTCAAAACCAAACGAGCCTTAATTAGCTGCAAACTGACTTCCTATGTTTACAATGTGCTGATTTATGTTTCTGCACTTAATTCAGGTATATCAATCATCTGTGGCTTCCCTTAAAATACCTGTTTGTCTCAGTCTCTCACTACCTGCAATGCCACATTTCTAAATTCTTGTGTAATCAAAGGTACACTAAAAATAGAGGAAATTCTTCTGCTTCAGGACAAAAAAAATGCACGCAACTTCTTTGCTCACTGATGCAACCAAAACACCCAGGAGTTATTATAATGTGCATTCCCTTGACAGAGACTTTTATTTCATGCACATTACTATGACTAAGATTCGAACACTTTTTTTTTTCCATTTTCGCACATTACTTAATCAATGTGAAGTACTGTGTAAAAATTGCATCTCTTCATAACAGTGATTTTGACCAAGTCAAGTGTTGCTGCTAGAATCCTAATCCAGACTTGTGATTCAATTATCATTTAGAGACTTTCTAAATTCAAATTAAGTTTAGCAAAAGAAAACAAAAAAAAGATTATATCAATATGGATCTTTTATAGGTTTTATCAAAATAGCTTCCTGTTGCAAGGGAATGTAAGACACGTCGGAGTCTTTCTGTTTCATTTACTTCTTTAACTCGACGTGAAAAATATACACTGCTACATGAAATCTGAGCATTAAAATGTATACCTTGGGACACTTCTAGCTTATATTGCATTGTTTGTATTTTATAGGCAGTCACCTTGAGAGCTTATGAGAATATTTAAGCTCTGGATGTGGGCATCTGATCGAAACAATCACATTACCACAACTTCATGGATTACCGTTCACCAGCTGAGTCCTAGAAACTCACTGCTGCCTCATAACCCGAAATAGTAGGTGTCTGCTTCAGTCCTCAGAGCTACAACTACCTCAAATAGCAGGTGAGAACCATGTCTGTTAAAAACCTCCCTCCTCTTGGTGATCCACTTTGAAACTCGGATAGGATGTGCATGTGCATGGTGCAAGTGGCCTGTGAGCTGCTATAACCCTGTGGCTTCCACTGGTGTGCCCATGTAGTCAGGTTAGCTACTTCATCCATGGGTTTTTGGGGGGATAGACTCACTGTGGGCTGCTCATGAGTGCTAATGTGAGCAGTAACTATGCTGTTGAACTGATCCTTTACACACTCATGCAATTTGCCATTGAAATTCGTTCCTCAAAGCCAGCGATGTTGTAGCAAATATTTTTGAGGAAAAAAAGCCCAGCTACTCAACATGGAGAATCCAATCGGTGGAGAAGTTGCCATTCCCTTGGCCCTGGAGATAACACAATGTATTCTGGAGAGCATTAGCCTGGAATGCCTAATGTAAAGTCTCTAGATTTCAGGGGCTATCTAGAAAATTACGTTTTCATTAATGTTTTGACTAATTATTCTCCTACAGCCACACAGAAAGATTACCTGGTCTCTTAAATCTGGTATGTATCTAGTATGCTAGCAATTTTCCTTCCTTTTGATTCCTCACAGGACAGAAATTAGACATTGTCATTCCATATTATTTGCGACATGTTGACATTATAATTTAAAAGGATGCAGCAGTTCTGAACAGCTGGAGAGTAATCCTGAACAATCCTTGACAGTTTCCTTTGGAGGATGAATGCCCCTCCCCGGAGAACTGCACAGTCTCTTATTTGAAACTAACAGCTAATTTTAGACAGTTTGCCCTCTCAGAAATGCACGCCACAGAGACTTCTCTACATGGCGAACAGCAGTGACCAGAGATAAGCACCCACACAGAAAAAGAGAGAGCTCCTAAATAGATTTTTCCCTCTTCTAAGAGACATGACTTGTTTGCAGTATTGCCTGATGGAGCCAAAGAGAGACTCTCATTGCCGGCGCGCACGGTGACAGCCCTCCCTTGTGCTACACTGAGCTGAAAGCTTCTTGGACGCCGCAGACAATTTGGTATTGCTGTGGTTTGCTTCTCCTTGGACACCTGGGGGAATTGGTTTAAACAGAGAGGATTTTCCCTCCCCTGTTTCCAACAGGTTCAGCACACCCTCCTTGAAACCTCCTGCTCCTGGAAGAGATCAAGAAACCACCTGCAGCAGAGTCACCTCTGTGTCTCAAAGGTCTTGGGCACAATGACATTAAGGGACTGGGGACACGAGCCAGCAAACACCTTGAGGACATGTTCAAACACTCCCTACCAAAGACTGCTTGTATCTTTGGCCAGAAAAGTCTTGATTTATTTTTTTCTTTTTTTTTTTTTTTCCCAGAAAAGCCCTGACTTCACATCATCATGTTCCTGGGACACCCAAGGCAAAATCATAGAATCATTAAGGTTGGGAGAGACCTCTAAGATCATCAAGTCATACTGACTGCAGATCAGACATCAGGCAGGTGATCCATTTGCCATGTCTGTGGGGTGACTTGTGTTCATGTTGAGATGAACACTGCTGAAATTATTATTTCTTTATTGGGTCTCATGTTGTCCGAACTGGTCCATGCCCTGCAGCTCTTCTCTCTCCTGAGTACGAGAGCAAAGAAGGGCTGACGGGGCAAACCCTTTTGTGCCATGGACTGAACAAAAGCTCCCTGTGCTCAAATAGGTGCAAGATTGGGTCAGACCCAGATTATGTTCAACCACATTTTTCCTAGGCTGGAAAGAGCACGAGCATGGTCAGTCTGGACACTGATGATTGACTCCTGGGGCCAGGCTTCACACTGGCTCTGATGGGGCTTTGGTCCAGCCTTTAATCTGTATGAGGGGGGTTTTTTTCCATGCTGCACATCTCCTCTGGGGAACAGGCTGTCTTTTCTGAATGAGAACTGCAGCTGGCTGCAGAATAAAAACGTCTGGAATTGGGCTGTGCTGGATGCTGTGCCCTGGGAAGTCAAGGGGAAACTCGTCATTGGTTTCAAGGACAACAGCTTGAGGTCCCTTCTTCAGCTGTCACTCAAGACTCTGCCTCATGGCTCCTACCAGTTAAATATTTCCATCAAATGAGTGTAGTACTCCAAAGAGGAGAGTCTGGCAGAAAAAAATAACCACAACAGTTCCCGGTTCTCATTTATCTAATTCAAAATTACTCCCCTCAACTCTCAAAGCTCTAATCTGAGCAATAATACTTTTCAAGAACAGAATATTTCCTTCACAGAGTTTAGACCAGCAAGCTTAAAAATCCAGGTTTTTCAGACCAAAGTGATTTTCAAACCAATTTCACTGTATTTATTCTGTAGTTGGAGGAGCCGATAAGCAATGCAAAAGAAAACCCCGTGAATGTAAAGAGACTGAGTGGACTGATATAAATCCACCTCTGCAAGGTCTGTGCTGAAAGGACGTGGTCACAGGAGTAATTCTGTCCCTGTGAAGAAGCATTTGCAGGCTCCAGCCCTCGGTAGAGTGCGAGGAACAGCTGAACAGGTAATACCCAACGTTGTGCCTTGGGGCCGACAGGGATGGGAGACGAAGCCGTTCGAACACTTGTCGTGTGCAGGCACTTGAGTGAAGATATGAAATGTGCGTGCCAGTGCCAAAGGGCTTACAGGACTCAGGTGTTTGCACCTGATAAAAAGCCAGGACAAGTGTTGTGGGAGTGCAGGAGTCTGAAGAGAAGTCAAGACGGGATCTCTTTCTCTGAATGATTTATTGCCCTAAAAAACAGGATCTGAACTGTATTTTACACTGAGGACCAGGTCCTCCCAGCTAAGAGAGAAGTGCAAGGGCAATTCTTCAGTACATGGGAATGAAGTAGACAGCGATGCAAAGACATTTTCCTAAGTTTTTTCAAACTTGTTCTCAAGAGATTGCTAGAAATGCGAGCTCAGCCAGTTACCTCTCCAGAAAGAATAAGATAAAATACAATAAAATGGCTTAGTGCACTTTTAAAGCCCTGATATCCCTATTGATTTTCCATGGAAAGCAGACAGTGTTGAACAGTAACAGTGCAAGCACTCAGGTAGGTTTTCTTGAGCTGAGACTGAGAATGTATCTAAATAAGTCAAATTTTATTACAGATTGTGCTCTGGAGCGCAAGTCACCCCTATCCAATATGGTCCCTCAGACCAGCTCACTACCCCATCACCCTCCCATCATGGCTTTAATCGTGGAGTTGATGCAAGTCTGTTTAACGACCTCTGATATCAGCCAGGAGATGTGATGGAAAATCACGACCAATCCAAGGGCTTGGTGAGTCTGGCAAACCCTGCTCTCTGAATGAGGTTGAGATCATCTCCTAAATTCACACAGGTCTTTGTAAAACATTCATGGGACAGCCTGATGGGGAGAAATCAAGGGCTTTGGGTGGAAGAAGGTGGGAAACATAAGAAAAATCCTACCTGCGAGCTCCTGAACCACAATGTCTTCTGAGTTTGTCCAGTAGATCTCCTGGGACCTCTCTTCACCCACTTCACCAGCAGACAGAGGCCTCCTGGAGCCACTGGACCCTGATGGGGATTAGTAAAGCAGGTTGTCGATGTGAGGCTTGTTCCTGCAATGTCTCATGTCTGTATGTGCTATCAGAGGCACGGGCTATTCTGGCCCCAAATAGCCATCTCCAAATCAAGACTGGTGCTGCTGCAGAAGGAAGAATCTGTATTTCCCTCGAGTCTTCCCCAGGAATGGAGCTGTCCCCATCTGTGAAAGTGCATCCTAACGTATCTGTGAAAGCTGAAGTCCTCTCCTGACTTGCTTCACCCACTGGCAACAGAAGCCATCCCTTCCAGGACAAAGAGAAATCCAACAGACCCTCTTTATTTTCTTTCCCCCTCACACATTTTCAATTAAAATAGATTTGTGCGAGCTATACTGAATGCGCCACAAATCTCTTTGCATGGTTAAAGTTGATTAATTGGGGTCGGAAGTGAAAATTGAAAAATGGCAGCAGCTAACAAACTACAAATAGCCTCTCCTGGGCCTTGCGGATGATGGAGCACAAAGTGAGATCCTCGAGCTGGTTCTGCCTTGAGGAGGAGGGCTGTCTCCTTCACCTTGGGTTAAACACTCAAGAGCAGAGCTGGGTTTTGGGGGGAGGGGGGTCGGCATCAATATAATATGTATATAATCCTCAAGATAATCAATTTCTTACAGATGCTTTGTAAACTTTCGTGTTCAAGAGCGCAAGCCATAGTACTTTCTAAATCCCTAGGGGTTGTACTTGATATCCATTTGTTATTTCCTAATGCTATTCAATCTTTTTTTCTTTTCCCCCTGTTTTTCTGAAGCTCGCAGCAATAAGCCTGAGCCTTGCGTCGGCAGTTGCCACCGCTTCTGTCATTCTGCAGTGAACTTTGTGAGCGTTTCCATATTCCTTTTCTTACACTCCTGATAAAAGCATTATCAGGGAAATTCAAAAGCAAGCAGAAAACTGGCATAGCTAATTTAGCCTAATTAGTATGGCAGAAGCTGAGTCTTGTACTTCAGAGGTTCCCATGCCCTCCCATGTCTCCACCTGATCGCCTTGTCCAGCAGCAAACCCAGGAGGCAGCTCCAATTATATCATAACCTCTTCAAACACCAAGCCACTCAAGCTAATTTTATCCTATTAAACAGACTGAAGGATTCAGAAGAAAGGTTCTCCCCCAAAAGCTTCAATTACCAGTGTCCCTGATTACCATCTTTACAATCCTATATGCTACAGTTAAATACTTTTTTGCTTAGTGTTGCTTTCTTGATTTAGATGAAAAGCGAGTATTAAGAGCATGTCTTTTCAACTCAAGCAAGTGACATTCATAAAAAAAAGGAACCTCTCTTGTTATTAGCGTGTTTAATCAAAGTCAAGTTTAGAACCGTTCAAAGACAATGTAATTGGGGAAATGTAAAGATCCCCTCGCATCCGGTGGCATTTAAAGCAGCCACAGGTAACTGTCAATAGCAGCAGTGATGGCCAAAAGTATTAGGTCTAGAAAAAAAAACATAAAAAAGAAAGAAAACAGCAGGATCTCCTGAAGCAAGCAAATGTCGAATGGTGTTTGAATTAAAATCTCATGGCACTAATCAGCAATAAAGACAGAAAACAGCCTCTAAGGTATTGAGCTGGTTCACCCTTCGTTGCACCAACATGCAGGGGATGTTGGCCCTGAGCACGCAGCGACACCTGGTCAGACGCACTCACCTGGGTCACAGATGTGCCTGGGCTCACACACAACCTGTCTGAGGTTTAACCATGCAACCTCCCTGTGCTGCAGTCCTGATGGTGGCCTCCAGCCTTCCTTCTCCATGACCCTCCTTCTCTGCTGGCCGTGTCCACAGGAACGCTGAGCTTGCTGGGGAACCACCTTGTGATATTTCTGGCTGGTGCTTCCTGCAAGGGGGCTGCGATCTTGGCTCATGACTCCAGGTGCTGCTATAATTCAAATAATAATTGTAGCATCCAGGCTATTATTTTTTAACAGAGAGGGCAATGGAAAGGGCATATGTCATCTGAGCATCAAATCAACCCTCTCCTGAACAGTGAACCTGGGAGACGTTCAGGTGATGGCGGTACCGCATTTATACAGAAGCAAGATGAGGATATGCATAACTCTGGAAAATCCAGTAGCACAAGTTAGAGCAAAAATTTCTAAAAACGAACTTGTTCTTCACCTTCCCCACGTAGACTAATTTTGCCTCTTCTCCTGCACACAGCAATCATTTTAAACACACTTACGAGTGAATATTCTTGCTTGCTTTCAACGTCATCCCAACTTGTTAGCTCCCAGTCCATCATGTGCTGGAAGTGTTCGGGGCTTGAATTTCACTTCTGATCTACTCATCCTTGCAGCTGAAAATGAGCGTTTTTCTTTCTCTCTAGAAACAAACAAACAAACAATTTCTGTCACTTAACAGAAATTGAATGAGTTTCACCCAATTGCCCGCTCTTTGGGCGATATGGAAATGCTATTGTCTGCAGACAATGATTCTCATGCAAATGAAACAACAGCTAAACAAGAATCCTCCCTATCTCTGTTTGGGCCAATTTTCTTAACATTTCAGCAAAGCTTAATCTGTTGGCAGAAGTGTTTAGGCCCATTAACAGCTAAAGTCACAGAGTCCACAACTCACCCTGCTGACAGTAAACAAGGAATTTGAGGAATGGCCTTCAAACAATGGCTAAGCCACAAACCATTTTGTCATCCAATGCTGTGAAAGGCACATATTGGCTGATGATTTTCTTCCTTGGGTTACAGCGATTTGAAAGACCCACTTCCCTCCCCTGAGTCCCCAGCACCCTCCAGGCTTGGGTTACAGCTGTTTTCTTTGCCTTTCCAGCCCTACAGCTGTGGGATGGGTTATGCAGGTGTGCTCCCGACAAACGAGTCACTCCAGGCCTTCGTACTATTTATTTTTATTGACCATCTTGGAGGACGGGACCCCCCCGTGCTTGGTTTTGCCAAAACACGGGACAACACCATGCTCTATGCCCCACAGGGAAGATTCCTGGGTTTAATTTTGTCCTAGGAATACTGCACCCAGGTCCTTCCCTAACAGTGCCATGGACAGAAAGATAAAGTTAACCCGGGGTTGGGAGGGGAGGGGAGAATTAAATGGCAATTGTTAAATAAAATCTGTAAAGCTTGAATCTCGCTGGCAGGGCTGGGATGGAGAGGGGGGGGGTGTGGATGCAGGGGCTGCTCGTCCCACTGTGTTTCTCAGTTGGAGGCTCTACCAGGCAGTGCTAAAGGAAGTCCTTTTGCACCCCACTGCCTGAATGGCACCCACATTTATCCCCTCCACCTGGAGGAAGAAGCACAGCCAAAGTGATGGCTGAAACCCAAACAAATCATAGAATCATAGAATGGTTTGTGTGGGAAGGGACCTCAAAGCTCATCTGGTTCAACCCCTGCCATGGGCAGGGACATCTCCACCAGCCCAGGCTGCTCAAAGCCCCATCCAACCTGGCCTTGGGCACCGCCAGGGATGGGGCATCCACAGCTTCCCTGGGCAACCTGTGCCAGGGCCTCACCACTGTCACATTAAAGAATTTCTTCCTGATGTCTAGTTTGAATCCAAGACCATCAGGCAACAGCCTGAACTAAACAGGGCTGCTACTGAAGGTCCATTCCCTGATAAACCATGAATGCTAAACCAGGCTTCTGGAGTGGTCTGAGATATCTTTTTCCCTACCATTTCTCCCCAGAAGAAACCAAATAACAGGGAGGGTAAGAGAGGAGTGAGAAGTGGAGGAGGTGATGAAATGCTCTTTGGCTGCATATGAGGATATCCCATACTTCAGCTTCTTCAGGCTGCATCCAAACTATGTTGCACATAGTCCACACTCCACTTCTCCACCTCTCTCATTCATCTCCACTAAAGGCAGATGAAAGCACAAGGTTATTTTGGTATGGTGTTATCTGAGCAACAGCTTGGCAGTTCTTTTGCCCAGCTTTGGTGTAGGCTGGTTCAAAGTTTTCAACCAAAGCAAGTTTTCTCCAGTAAATTAGTTCTGCAGCAGACAAGAGTCTGGGTTTTGTTGGAGTAGAAATGAAATGAAATTAAATATGAAATGAAATGAAACAAAATCAAACAAAACCAATTAAAAATTAGATATTTTTTTAAAAAGTAAAATCAGAAGGCTTGTAGCCAAGCTTTTCTACCTTTTGAGGTGTCCTTTTAAAAAATAAATGCTACAGTGTTCCATGGGAATTTTTAAAAATGAAAACTGGTATCAGTCACTCTGTTAAATGGTGTTACTCCTCTGTGCCAACCTTGTTTCATTTATACCTTTAGACCACCATGGTTACTGTTGCTCACTGCTAATTAAATATGGGAGGAAAGGAGGCTGAGAGGCCTTTTTACAGATGGAAATTGGAAACAACTCTGGTGATGCCAGTAACAAACTGCTGGGGTGAGATCAGAAATTATTTTTCCCATAGATCCTTCTGTGTAACTCTCACTGAGGTGGTGCCATCAGCCCGCACCCTTGTGAAGAGATGGCTGTTGGGTGCAGCATTGGCTGGTGGCACAAAAGGACACAACCCACCTCCTGGCATGGTGCTCCTACCCCAACACGTCATTGTGCCCAGTTCAGGACCTCTTTGCAGCCCTTCATACGAGCATTTAACCACCATTCCAGCTTTTCCCTGGCTTCATGTACAAGCTGATGTGAACAGATGGAGAGGCAGGACAAGAATTAAATGAATGAGAGTTGGAAACACAAGGAGAGAATGAAAACTACGAGTTTAGCATGAAGCAGTCACCTTTACTGGGACCACAGTGATGTATTTTGCCAGAATTACGACAGCAGCACTCCACGAACAACACTTTGTACTGGACTGAACACACTTTTCTAGCGCTAACTCACTAAAGAGTCCTTACAATTCCTCAAATACCAACCAGAAACATCCCTTGGAAACAAAGTGGACTTTATGCAGCAACTGAGTCATTCGATCTACAAGACAGCATCAAAAAGGGCATCTAATCAAATTTTAAAAAAGAAACAAGGCATAAAGCTCAGATCAAAGTCTCTGATTTTTTTTTCCCCACCTATTTCTGACAAACCTGAACATTTCTTGGAAGAATTTACGTAAAAATAAATAAATAAATGAGTAAATAAGTAAATAAGTAAATAAATGAAGCACCATCTTAACCTCACAGCAGGATTCCCCCCCTTTATATATATATAAAATATAAAAAATATATATACACACACATATATATATATACACACACACATATAAATTTGATGGTTGGACTCGATGATCTTAAATGTCTTTTCCAACTGAAACCATTCTATGATTCTATATACACACACACACTCATACACATATAGAAAATGTCTACAGCAAATCAGTTCACACAACATGATCCTTCAAGATGCTGATCAGGATGTCCTGGTGGAGAAGAGGTCCCTGGATACCTGCAGGTCTGCAGTGGGAAAGGACCCCCCCAGCGCCTGCCTGGCCCAAATGAGGACACACAGCTGGCACATCTGTCTTAGCGAGA
Organism: Mesitornis unicolor; assembly: GCF_000695765.1. Taxonomy (NCBI): domain Eukaryota; kingdom Metazoa; phylum Chordata; class Aves; order Mesitornithiformes; family Mesitornithidae; genus Mesitornis; species Mesitornis unicolor. The sequence goes on along the minus strand of NW_010189138.1, from coordinate 35,139 downwards.
CCGGGGATGTGGAGGGCCAGGCAGGTTGGTGTGTGGGAGCTAAGGCAAGGTGCACTTGGAGCCTGAACATCCCGTTAAAATAATACCAGGTTTTAGAGAAAAACTAAAGTCCAGTGAAATTGGAAGAACATTTTGTGTGCTGCTATCTGTCAGGTGCGTGCCTTCAACATCACTGGGCATGTGTAGTGGTTATCCACAGAGAAGCAGATGCTGCAGATATTTATACACTACTATTTTCAGGGTGTACAGCAGTTTTCAACCTATTAATCTAAGGACTTCAGCAAGAGATGTTGAATGAATTACAATACTAAACACTATTAGAATTATCAGAGAGCCAGACAAGCAAAATTTGACATGTATTGAGCATGTAAGGGCACATCAGTTAATTTGGAGTTTTCAGTCCCATTTTAGAAAGTCAAAAGATTTCATAGTTTTCCTTCTTGAAGGAGGTATAAATCAAAGCTGGATATTTTGCTAATAGAATATTGCATCTTTCAGGCTTTATCACAAGTGAAAATGAACTCAGCATTCACAGCTTAGTCCCAGTTACTCAGAACTTGCAATCAGAGACATCTCGTTGTATTTAGAGTTAATATTCCTGCTCTGCCCAGGAGCCTTTGGGTGGGCAGATGGACCCTTCGTCTGTAACTGAGGGGGGACAGCGCTGTTGCGAACTGAGACACAGGCTTGAAATGTGGCTCTTCAGGGAAAGGGTGACATCCCAAATACAAGCCTTGCAGCCTTGTCAAGTTCTCCGTGGGGTATTAGGAGCTTCTTTTGAGTTGCCTAAAAACCAGCCACTCAAACTTTGCAAGCACGAATATTCACCCCAAATGTGAGCGTGGCATGAATCGAGCAATAAAAGTTAATCAGCATCATTAAATCAGTCAAACCAGCAGGTTATTAAAATTACCACTATTCACTCTGAAAACGGGAACACAAAAAATATGCTCCAGCTTTCTGAGCCTGTTTGTCTTGTATTCCCACACTGCTTATGAATTACTACAGTATATGACAATGTCCTCTATCCATCTTCATTAGCATTGTGACCAAATTGTATTGGGCTGTAATGCGGCATTTCTTTTTGGTATTGTACAAACATATACGATGTACAGAAAATGGGCAATTTAATATGAAAAGAATATTGTGCCTCTGAATTTTTATTTTCTAAACAGTCATTTCAGTTGGGAATTATTGCATGATTTGTGCATAATTTCTCATGGATAGTTATTTAAATATAAATAGGCAAAATACGTAATTCCATATGGTGGCTATCTGCCCTTTCTTGATGCCTCTCCATATTTTTAATAGTGCAATAAACAAAAGATAAAAACATCTCTAAGCCACACACTAGTCAAAAGAAGATAATTGTGCCTGTATGTGTTTATTGTAATTTGAATGTGCTTCAATTAACTTTCCTCAGTATTTCCCAGTTCTTTCAAAAGAAACTTAAATTGGTTTTTATTTTGTGAAATTTGTTTTCTGTGCAATAAGAAAAAAAAAACCCCAACCCAGTGCCTTTGTTTACCTCATTACGGACACATCCTACCCCAGAGCAAAGCTCCAACTCTTTATTCCCAACAACCCTTTTTTTTTCCCATTCTCACGTGCTTCTTATAATAATTTAAGTAAAAATATCAAATTTCCAGTGCTCCCTAGGAAGAGGCAGCTCATCATCGCTCGATATATCACATATCAAAGTGTGGTAAAACATGAAAATGGCAAACTCTTACACTTTTGCACTGTAGTCACTTTTAAAAGAGGAGAATTTATTACCCTTTCCTCCTCCAAATCATCAGGGTGACCGGAACAGAGAGAGTGTATATAGAGTGCTTGTTGTAATTAACCTTGAGGCTTTTATTTAAACAAGGTCAAACATTTTAACAGCTTTATAAATCAAGGTTGGGTCCGCACGGCTCTATAGTATCAGGCTAATGACAAAATGCACACGGAATACTTATTAAACGGCATTTATTTACAGAAAATATAGCTAGAGAGACACACCCGCCGGCTGATCCGGACGTGCAGCTCCAGCCCCAACCAAGGTGACCGCTGAAATGGGCTTTTATTATGTGCCACCAAGGAGCCAAGCCCAGGTGTGGGTAAATGAGGTCATTTACAAGCTGACCGCATTTTTAGCGTGATTGTAAAATTACAGGAGGTAGATTATTATCATCCCAATATCTGCTGTTTTGTCCTTCATTTAGTCCAATTTTTATTTACTTTTTCTTCTACTTCAGCTGGGTTTTACTGGAAGGAGAAGGAAGGAGGACATCTGAGTTGAGTAAGATGAGCTACTTCTTACACGTTAGTGAGTAGCTGCCTGGAAACCTTTATCAGTCTCTAAAAATAAAACTTTCGGGTTTCTCCAGCCATCCCAGGTTATCTCCTACTTCCTAATAAAATATGCCCATCAGGAATAATTTTTTCTGAATGAGGAACATCATACCAGGCTTTCTACTTTGCACTCTAAATAAACAGTGGCTTTCAAGTCGCCCCTGTTCATAATTTCACACGCTTTTTGGTGTACCAGAGATAATATATTTAATGAAGGAGATCATAAGCCACAGCTCTTGACACAATCCCTTTACATAACTGTCCTCTTTGCAGACATCCCTTACCAAAAATCCTCTCTTTGAACTCAAGAAGAGATCCGTATGGGCAATAGGTGCCCACTGTACGCCTGACCACCAGTTATAAAATAGGCAGTGTAATTTCCCTAAATGATGCAGGTAATTTTTCCCCAAATATTTCTCGGCTCTTTAGGTTTTGTTCTTAGCCCTGTGGTGAATGAGTCGCACAGATCCTAAGGGATAATCATTATCCACCATGCTCACTCATCTGGGTTGCCACAACCACCTCCCAGTATGGGCTCTGTGCCTCAGGAAACATCGGCAGGGCTGCAGCTGGGGTCTTCACCCAAACCTTCTCCTTTTTGCTTGGCCATAGTAGATCGCATCACATCCAACCAAGAAAAATCCACAGATCAGCAGGACCAGCAGTGGAGACCCAAGTGGGTGAAGAAAGAAACATTTTTCAGTGTCTGCGTTCACCGTTTTAATTGACTCCTCATTTCATTTGTTCCCTCCGACTCGAAGTATTCAAGCAGCTGTAGAAACCCCCAGGAAAATAAAACAAAACAAAACAAAATAGTTGTGCCAAATGAGATTTTTACATGTGGGTGTTTAAGTATCCACATGAAGCAAAATTCTACCCTCTTCTCCAAATGGGAAGGAGACCATGTGAGTGATGTGACCAATTACCACCGAGCACCCCAGAGCAGCTTCTGAATATTCCCGTCCAATTGCTACTTGGGTGGAACAATTGTCTTGAGCAGTTTGAAAAGGCAATGATGTCAAACGTGCGGCGCGATTAAACGCATTGAAATTACCAGCCGTTGAGCTGAAAGAGAAGCTCTGCTTCCTTCCCAGGGTAATTCCGCTTTTGAATTTTGCAGGAAACCCCACGCTCGGATGGTCTCTTCCCGCACACCCGAATCCGCCAGAGGGAAGGTGCAGCTGAGTGTTGGGGGCGGCATGGACCAGGACATGGGTGGGAGCTCTGATGTGTGTGCTGCAAGTCAAACGCCTCCTCTTCACCCTGCTCCTCGCATTTCTACCCTGGGTAGAGCAACGCAGCAGCACCTTTTTGCAAGCACACCAATATGCAAATGTAATTTAAATCAAAGATTTTTCTGGGGCCAAGTATCTGGGAATTGAGTTTTCCAGGTAACTGGGAAAGGCTGCAACTTTTCTGTCAATATCAGCCGCATTTGGGAGCTTTTCTTCTTTCTGCACAGACCAGGAATGTGTTAAACGCACAGTCCTGCTGCTAGGTTCACGCCTATTGCTGTCATCACTGGAAATGGCCTATACCCTTTTAAAAAAAATAGACCATTAGTTCTTCTATCCAGCTCTCTCCTGCTTTAAAAATGCATATATCATTGTAAGTTATAGTTCAGTAGTAGCCTCAGCTATACGGCTGAGTCATACAGATCCAAGCATTCAGGGAAACAGCATTTCTTTAATTGCAGAGCACAGAGCAGTGTGCGGTTCCCAGATGGCAGAGGGGAGCTGGGAGCACACACGGGGAGGAAAAAGTAACGCATCCTCCAGGACGGTGAGCCCTTGTGAGGGGAGCGGGCACAGAAACGTCTCTGGCTGCTCAGGGCTGAGGCCAGCTCTGGAAACAATTTCTCTCCTCTCAGTTCCCTTTGGGGAAGGTGATCGTGCATACTCTTGTGAAAAAAATAAATAAGTGCTTTTTTCTTAACAAGCGACTCCCACACATTTTTGCGAATGTGCAAAATGCTGCTGAAACGTAACACAGAGGGCTGAGCTGAGGATATAGGCTGTATAAAATCCTCTCTGAAACTAGGGAACTTTTTCTTTTCCTTTCTTCTCGTTTCCTACCCAGAGATCTGAGCTAATTTTCCCTATCCATAGGCTCCCCCCACCCCCTCAAAAAAAAAAAAAGAGAGAGGGGGAAGACTGTATTCACTAATTATACATCCTGAAAAGAATTTGGTTCAGTGTAAGATGATCCTAGTGATATGCTAATCCTTTTTTCTGCTTGGTGCAGCCTGAAGCCTGTGTCTAACATTTTTTTCAGCTGTATGACAATAAAAGTTGTGGCAACAAAAGGAATAAATGGGCAGCTAAAGAAGGTATAGCTGAAACACATGGCAGACCAGTTCTCTCCTCTCCTTCTGGCTGCTCTTTTGTAGGCTCTGGGTTGGTATCCTCAAGTCAATAGCCGAAAGCCAGCCACCTTAGCAACTTAGTATGACACCCAAGCCCTCTCTCTTTACATTCATGAATAGTCAGCAAGCAGCAGACAAAATAGAACTAATCTTTTTTGACAGAATTGTTCAATTTTAGAGGAAAGGCTTTTGAGGCACCTTCCATGCATTTGCAGAATATGAGGCAACAATGGCCACCATCACAGTTGACAAAAGGACGACCAGGGGATGTGAGCGCGAACACATGCACCCACGACGGCCATTTCGGTAAAATACCGCCGCTAAGTTCAGGCAGTCGCAGGGTATGCCCATTGTTAGAGGGAAAGCTGGCGGGCGAGGAAAAACAGAAATAATTATTTTTAAAAAGCCCCTCCATTATTTTCTTGCTGATTATTAAACATACGCATCCCGATAATGTGTGATTAGGGTTATTTGTCTTGATTAACCAAAGTTAAGAGAGCTGATTAATATCCACTCTCTAATTTCCTGTCATAGGCTGATAACTTCATCTTTTTTTTTTCTTTTTTTTTTTTTTTGGACCAATGATTCTTGTTGCAAAATGCACTCGATGCAGCAGGTTCTCGCCTGCATTTAAAAGCCGGTTTTGCCATTTCGAAATCCTGTAACACAGCAGCCACTCACAAGTCTAGTATGTGCAGAGAAGGACATTCCTCCTTTTCCCTTCTCTCCCCTCCATTTAATGCAAGCCATATCTCTTATCTCCAAATACAGTCGGAGCAGGAAAGAGAAGGAAATAGTAGTCATAAGAATAATAACAATAATAATAAAAAATCTACCCAGTCTATGGGCAAAAACAGAAGTTAGCAACGTGGTCCATGCAGCTGCAACACTACATTTAAAATTCAGTTTACTCCTAGGAAGAGGGCTAATCCTGCCCCTGTAATTCCCTACAGCCAAAATGTACCCCCCTCCCTGAGTGACAGTGCAATGCAAAGACACTCGCACGCTTATCTTCCCCAACCAGATGGCCGACTTGGATCAATGCACACACGCCACGATCAATGGGAGCGATAAAGAATTAGGAAAACAGTGGTACATGCTCCCAGAAAGCTTGTACACTGCATAATTATTTTATGATTCTACACATGGCTACATGTGATACTGGAGTCAAGAAGGAAAAGGATAATTAGAGAGCCAGAAAGCACCCGTACTGCACTACACACTTTGTCAGTCAGCAGTTCCCACTCGGCTCAACTCACCGCCGTTATCTCCTCTTCTGCCCCTCCTTGCAAGCAAATTTAGGGAATATGTAAAATACGAGGGGGAGGTGGCTTCTGGGTTACAGAGATGGGATACAGGACATTACCATGGCCTGCGATACAGAGGCAAAAGTTTTTTGCCCGAGGGGTGGGGTTGACCATGCGAGCATCGCTTGGGGTGTGGGGTGGCATCAACGGGGGACAGGGGACCTCCAGGGGCTGCGTCTGAACCCTTCGAGGGCTTTGTCGGGAGAGGGATGTATCCATGTCTGGTCAATAAAATGCAGCTGTATGTGTTACTCTCTGGGTTTGGGTTTTTTTCCTCCTTTCCTCCCAGAAGCAATTTTGTGATTGGCTCCTTGTATCCAGCCTATTTGCCACCGTGCTGCCGAGCAGAAAAGGCGGGGGAGGAAGGAAAAGAACTGCTCCCCCCAAAAAAACCCTGATCAAATGACACAGAATAAATATCAAAACACTGGATGGTTATGACTGTGACTCCGGATGCCAAAGAGCACATGACCCAGATTAGCGAGCAGAACAACGCCTGGCAGAAATCTGCCCTTGGTGGCAAGAAATCACCTCACTAAGCACTTTGCAAAAACACCTCGTCACTGCCTGATGCCACCAACGCATCCTCGCCCTGCTGGTAGCGGGTGTGATACAGCCCTGATGTTTCTGATGGGGACAGAGGGAGGACAAGGAGATGGGCTGCCTTCAGGATCTGAGGCAAATATGTGGCACCTTTGTCCCCCCAAGTGTCCCCATGGCCATCAGGCTGGTGGTAGGACCAAAGACCATGCCATGATGTTGTTGTGCAAGGGCAGAATAGGGTAGGAAATACCTGAAAATTATTATGGAGAGTTCATTCACCAACCAGCCAAGGAGCAGAGGGGTGTGATGAAGAACTGGAGCTTGGTAAGGTCCAGGGAAGGCATTACCATCCCTCCCATCGCTGCCTTTCCTCCTGAGGGGCTCAGTGCACACTACAGAGGTGTCATCTGGAAAACATGGTCCAGAGGCACCTCGCCAGGTCCTTCTGCAGGGATGTGGGAGAGGGAATCACACCGTGAGTGTATCTGTAAGACTGGACTGGTGACCAGAGACACCCCATGCATGACAAGTCACTCACTAAATTGGTTATTGCAGCTCCATCCCTGAGCACACAGTTCTCCTTGTTCATAATGGTCTCCCATTGTATTGGGTCTCTCATAAAAAACACCCATTAAAGCTTGGTTTGACCATCAGGTTTTTTGCTCCACTAAAATCAGATGTACATAAGAAAAGTGAGAAAGAACATGGCATAACCTGGGTCTGTTGAAGCAAATGTCCTCCACTGCCAAATCAGAAGCCCTGCAGTATCAGTTCTGCTATGAGGAAAAACCTTTTGGGCAATGCTTACTGCAAGCACCACTCTAGGGGATAAGCAGTGCAAGTGGGTCAGTCTGGGACAGGAATGGGCACTGGTGGATAGGGGAGGGGACGTGAGACACACCATGATATTCACTCATCTGTCTCTTCATCTGATCTCTTCTGGAGGCTGATGGCATCTACATGGATGGAGATAGAGCCAATACTTCGAGGCCTGCCTACAACAAGGTGTGCTCATGCTGCATTCTGCTCAAGAGAGCACCTCAAGCAGGCAACTCTTCTTGAGGGATTTAGATGGCCAACTGCATGGCATCTCACCGCCTATTTCGCCTCAAGCCACTCTGGTGGGTACATAATCTTCGCTGATGTAGCTGGTCCATCTGGCACTGTCAAAGCAGCGTTAGTCTACCTGCAGGCATGCATTGTCCCAGATCTTGGAGAGAAGTCTTTTCTGGAGGAGGTGGACAGTGTGTAAGTGAAGTGCCATTAGTTTGACCACTACAGCTGATGCAAATTCTCGATCAAAATGTCTCTATGAAGAAAAAAAAACAACAACCTTTAGGACAGATTTAGTGTCTTCTCTTTCTTTTGATGTTTTACAGTTATACGTGAAAAAAATTCACAATATTTCCCTTCTTTTAAAAACGCCATTTATTTTTGGCAAAAGTTTTATTAAATACTTACTTCAAACAGAATCTTTTTCCTAAAAAGTATTTTTAAAAAATCACAGTTGTAATTTTCAAAGTTTTTCCATTCCTTTTTTTTTTTTTTGGTTAAGATAGAAAAAGGAACTATTTCCGAAATTTCTCATGAGAAATAATTGCCTTCACTAATCATTGTTTCCACAAAGAAAAGGTTCTTTAGTGACACAGGTTCTGCCTTTGGAGTTGGCATCATACTGGGTAACAGCATAATTAGAAATGGAGAGATGTAATAACTCTCCAGGTTGGAACAGATCTGTACGAGATCGGTTTTGCCTCACTTGGATATGGACTATCCGTTTCTGGAGCTCAATTTAATTACTTCTGTGGTAGCAGGTGGTACTTTCTGCATCTCCCCTGACTGGCAAACTGCCTCTTCTCCTCCTCAGCCCAGTTTCCTGTGCCTTTGCTGAGTCCGTCCTCTTCCTCGCCGGGTCTGTCTTTGTTTCTTGGTATTTTCCTGCTGTAGCAGCTATGATGGATGGATCCTACCGTTTATTTTGGTAAGCAAAGACCTGGAGCCGCAGCTGCAACCAAAGAAAAGCACACTGCAACTCAGAAAAGGGTATTTTTTTCCAACCTGCTATTAGTCAGGCTTTCTAACACAGAATTAAATAACCTGACAGATGCCTCAAATTTTGCCAGCTGCTTTTGGTCCCTTAGGACAGGTAGGGAGGACTAGAATGTGTGGGTCATCATGGCTGCTTTTGCTTTCCCCCAGCCAGGCCTCTCCCAGAGGTTTTGGATCTCACACCTAGACATTGACTCTAGGATGGCTGGATGTAGCATCCTTCCTTAACGCGACCGTGTTGGTGTCTTCCAGTGAGTCTGGTCCATGCCACCTATGGAGTAAACTGAAGTTCATGTGCCATGGTCCTTCCTTGATGTCAAGACTGGAAGTGTAAAATGCATGTCCTGTCACGAGAGAAGGTGTGAAAACAACCTGGGATCAACTGATGAGATGCTCACAAGCAACCCCACCACAGAGCTCATGATCCGCCCCTCACCTCATCTGTGGATTGTTCGTGGGATGAGGGGACATCCGGTTGCATGCAAATAGTCCCTTGATAAGGAAGATCCAGGGTTGATGCTACGGACATGTTCCTGCAAACCTATTTCCCAAAGTCCACCAAGTAAAAGACAAATCTGGAAGAAGACAAAAGCTCTTCACAGATCAATTCCCCAAATTCTGTTCCACGTTACAAAAAGGGAGCGGAGATACCTCTTGGTGCCTCCCACAGCACATGCATGTGAGACATATCACCATACCATGGGTGATAACACATGACACTGATGTCACTCTTGATGACTTACAGGATTTGCTGCAATAAAAGGAAAACAACAAATGGGACTCAAATTGTCACAGATGCAAGTAGGCTGGTAAAGAAGGAGGCAAATGTTTGTGTGTGTCTTGTCTATCTATATGTTTTGGGGAGTTTTTTTTGTCTCATGCAAGGCCAGGTAGCATATTCTCTCTCTTCTCTTCCATTATTTCCTACGTATTTTAGGTTCCAGTTTTGGCCTTGAACAAGAACACTGTTATCAGAGAGTGGTGCCTTGCACTCATGGAGGCTTTCGGAAAATATTGGTGCCATCTTCCATAAAACATTTCAAACACGTGCTATTTGTTTTTAGTCTCCCTTCTGATTTTACACGCTACAAAGAGGACATTTAATATGTACAATAGAATTAATAGGGATGCAATGTAAGCAGGACTTACATTCAAAATACACTTCCACAAAACAAAGGAGCAGCTGTGAAAATGTAGAGTCCACTGAAAATTTTTTACTTGGATATCACATTTGCTAAAAGATTTACTCTGCAAAGTTTTATCTAATTTCCCATTCATTCAATTAAGAAGAGAGATAAATGCCCAGATCCCAAGAGACCAGGGGAAACTAAGTTTAGCTCCCCCTTACGCTTGCAATCAAGACGCTGTTCGATTTCATGATTATCGCTGTAAAGTTCATGCTTACGGGCTCTGTGCGGCTGATAAATGAACACCTCCATCTTCCACCAAATCTGATGGGATTCGGAAGTGCTCAGGATCCCACAGATCTCTCCAGATCAGGAGGATTCAAACCATGTAGGAAATGATACTCGCTTTGGCGAGGCTAGAGCAATGGGAGCTCTGCTGGGAGGAATGGCCAAAACTCATGGGTTACCAGAGCCAAGTTCGGTCTCAGACAAAGCTCCCACCAAAATCTCTTGGAAATGAATCACATGGTAAAGATAAGGCAGAGGAAAAGAGATAAAATTATAATAGATAAAATAGAAAAAATTATAAAATAAAGGAACACAGATAAAATGTGTCGCACAGCCTCTATAGGGTTGTCTAGGCAAAGTCAGGAATATTTTTGAACCAAAAGAGAAATGTATGCCATTGTTTTGTTGTGCATCAGTCCACAGTTCTGCTTTCTCCACTGACAATCGGAACATGGATGTTTCAGTCATTGGGATAATTATTTTCTGGACTTAGCCATCCATTTAAAAGTGAATTCTGGATTTTGTGAAAGCTTAAGGTCCACAGTACAGCCAACAGATCCCTCTCCCTAAGTCAGGAATATTCTGCTACTCCTTCCCCCTACAAGTGGGTAGAGAGACTGATCACAGGGGGAGCACAGCCAGAGGCACTCATCCCAGAAACACAGAGCTGCAAAGACGGTTCCTGTTTTCAGGTCCTCTTGTCCCAAACACTGACGAACTGCAGGACTGTAGGATGGCAACTCCTGTACATATTCAAGACAAAGCCTTGGCAGTAGGTTTGATGACACCATTTCCTCTCCTATTAACCTGCATCATCTCAATATTTTCTTCTGTTCATCTATTTGGTGGCTTTAAACTTCTACTTGTATTGAAAATTCGCTGAGGATGGAAAATTCTTGAGTTTTCCATTTAAAGGAAGAATACTCAACAAACAGGTTGTAGTAATTCTGTGATACTTCTACTGGTGCTACAGCTACTGCTGTAATTAGAATTGACCCTTTCTTGATGCTTCAATTAAGAATCAGTTTCCAAAAGCATCCTCAGGTGTGCAGAAGGTTGCAAATTAGGGCCTCAGATAACAAATACGGTTATTTGACAGCACTAATAGAAAACGTTCTTTCATGTACCAAAGCATGAACACTTTGGGACACTAAATTGACTTTCTTGGATTTTGATGTCTGTAAAACGAAAAGAAGAAAACAATACAAGTGATAGATATTATTCAAGATGTTATCACAAATTTTTGATTAAATATATGTGAATACATTGTCTGGTTTTAATAAGCTTGAAAACATTGTCAGCAATTAACTGGCAAAACAGAATAACGTTGCATAGTCAAGCAAGGGAAATTGTGCTCATTATATTGCTAGAGATGTGGTTGATCAAAAAGAAAAATGCTGTTTTCCCCTTCCCCTGAAGTTCATTTACAGTATTTAGGTGGGATCAGCACTGAGTTCACAGTCACTAATCGGACAAACTGCTTCACGTAGCAACTGCTCACCAACCTGCGAACACTCAGCATCAACAGGCACCACGGCTCTCCCACTGGATGCGTGCATCTCTTTTTCCACGGCTGTCAGTGCTATTTTCCCACTTCACCTGGAATATCCGTATTTATCCCTCAAGAAGAAACTCCAGTCTCTTCTCGCTCTGTGTTGTGGAGAGGAAGTGTTGAGGGACAGCGGGGTGCACGGGTACCTCTGTGAACTGCTCTTTGGAGGCAAATTTAGTGATGTTTACCTGGAAAGAATGTGGTGGAACCTCATTACTACAGCAAGTGAAAATGCTAACTAATTTTCTACAGTGACATAATCATAGTCATCCAAGAATGCAGAAGAGGCAATGTCTGTATGGAGAGGGAAGATCAGCTGGGGAAAAGGACGAACTGTAGGGTACATGAACCATCTTAACAACAAAAAAAGTAATAGTTTTTCTAATCGAAAGCTGGGGTTTTGAGGTTTGTATTTTCCAGTACTGTCTCTTTTCGGGATGGGACAAACTGTCTGGACCACCCCAAAAAATTACAACTCCCTTTTCAACCAAAGGGTTCATGCAACCAGCAAATGGTGACTATATAAAGACATTGCTGCTTTGTTTGAGCCTTGCTCTGCATATGAACAAGCACTTCATCCATTCCCCTTCTCCTTGCCTCTTATTTCCATAATTACCTGCATTTATTGCTTACTGTGAATATGATGCATTTAATGCCTCAATTCATTCAAACGGGGTCTGCAGCTCAGCATCACACCTACAGGTTTCTTTAATGGCTTGGTACCTGATTTCTTATCCAGTGTAACCAAGCACCAGTTTCCTTCAGGGATGTATTAACAACCTGTCTTCCAAGTCATCAGACTTTCAGTTGTGTCAAAACTTGCTTAGCAATGTCTACTTTTTGTTTCAGAAATGTGTGCCAATACGACGCTTGTGCCCACATTTTCAACAGAAGGACTTGTGGGCTTGAATTATAACTCTTCTTTCACCTTATTTTCAGTGCTATGTCTTTTTAGGATCTGTTTCTGAAAACCTTTTTTTTCTGCCTGAGAATAAAAGAAAAAACATTGCTTTGATTTTGTGCAGAACTGGTTTTTGTCTTCATAACGAAACCTTTAATTTTCCACTATGTGCAAATATTTTCTATGACAGTTGCATGCGCAAATAGGCAAAACAACCTTTCAAATTTCATGAAGATGCACAGAGAAGACAAAGAAGGGAACGTGATGAGGTTCATTGCCAGATTCAAACCTGCATCTGACCGAAAACCCACCAGTGTAATTCTATCAAGGACAAGGGAGATACACCAGCTCAGTTTAGAGTAAGAAAGTTCAAGGAAAAGGCTCTGAGCCTTTAAGCACAGATTCCTTTTATGAAAAGAGTCAGGAGGCAGCAATTAAACTCAGTTGCATTGGGATGAACGTGCCCTCCCCATGCCCAGTATCACACACGTGCCGGATGATTCTGGGATGAATGGACTCTGCTTTGGCCAAGGGTCAGTTGTAGCCAAAAACCCTTTGAGGTTTTGGCTCAAAGGTGCAGCCCTGTGGAACACTGAGAAGGGCAGTCCTGTACCAGACAGCCTGTCCTGATGAAGTTGCCCCTTTCGGAGTACGGGGGACATCGACCCAATTTGTGCAGACCTTCAGCATTAGCATAAACCCATTTCAAGTGAGGTCTTTGAACACCGTTGCCTCCAAATTCCATTACCTCTCTCCCTGCTGGGTTTTGTGCTTTAAGTATCAGGCAGGGGCTGGGAGAAGAAAAGAAAAAGAAAAAAAACCACTAAGTGAAAACCTAAGCTCAAATAATTAGACATGCTTTGGTTACTTCTCTAAACTCTTACTTATTGCTGATTCTCCATTCGACAGAGTAAAAATCTGATTTGTTTTCCCGGCTTGACACACAGGTCAGTTAATCCAGAGGCTCGTAAGTATGAATGAGCCAGAGAGAGAGGCAAACACCAACTTTGGGTGTGTTTGTCGCAGCACTTCATCTTTGTTTGCAGCCTCATCTGATGTACAAGCAAATTTCAGAGTCATCCTTGCTTGCCGGTACTCTGAGAAAAACTTCACTTGGAGAGGGCAAGAGCCGCAGGATGACTTTGCTGTCTGGCAGATAAGCTTAAGGATAGCAATAATATTTCATTCTTTGTCACTAACAAGAGGCAGACTGGCGGTTGCTGGATAATTTTAAGAAGAAAATTGCTCATAGAAAAATCCTGTGTGGACAGAAGGGAGTTTCAGCTCTGCATTGGAAGGCAGCTGAGACCCTGAGCACAGCATGACCATTTTCATTCTTATCCTATTCCCATCTTTTACTGGTTCTTAGACTGCACAGCACTGGGCACAGCTGTTTGCTCTTTGCTCCTTTTTTGGTTTTCAGTGGAGTTTGCTGCGTTGGTTGGGTTTTCTTCAGAAAGAGAATTCTTGCCTTGCATGATTCAGGTATAAAAGAAAGGGAGATTGAAGAATACACTGGAAGTGGAAGGGAGTGAGGTTTCTGGTGCTCATTTCTTCTTCAGGGAGACAACTTTGCACTGGCTTTCAGGGAAGTTGTGTCTCTCACCCAGGGGCTGAGCAAAATACTAGAGGATAGCCTTCAGGGGGCCTTGAATGTACTTTTTCCAGTAGCCCTTTACCAGGGCTTGTTGGGCTTTGTCAACAAAGAACAGACTATGAACTGGATCTGAAATTCACTTGAAGGACTGAAGTGTGATACAGTTGAGTAGCTGGTATCACAGGGGCGATACCTGATGGCGTTTCTTACTCGCTAGAGTTTTCCACATGTTGGTGGCTTTATGCACAGTTCTCTGTGCGCTTTTCCTGCAAAATGGCAAAATACTGCAGGGATGAGGTGAGGTCACCACCAGAGGAGATAGGACAGAGTCTTATCCTTCAGGAAGGAGACAGCAGAGGGTATGACTTACACACACTGCTATGGCAGAGATTACTGTCAGGGAAGACTGAGCTGAATGGACACCTTCAACAAAACAAGACGGTGCTACAGCTATGTCCTCTTTGAAATCCTTTCCTCCCAGCAACAGCATTACCTCTGCCTCCCTCAGATTTAGCTTCAATGAGCTCTTCTTCCTTCCTAAGACTGTCCTGATGTGCAAGATGGAGCTCTGCGTGGTGGCAAATAGGAAAGGCTGCGTGTTATCTGTGTGCTGCTGGCACTCAAAGCAGTGTTGCCTAATCAGTTTATCTTTGGGTTTCACAGAGGTGTTAAGAAAGGCCGGTGAGGAGCTGATCTTTGCGAGACTGCATGAACAAAGGACTTGGAGGTACAGCTTTATTTAGTCCATTTTAGCATTTCGCCCTGCAGTCCTGACACCTGTTTGCCATGAGAAAGCAGACCTGCATGGTCTCCGGGATCAAAACAGCTCGGTGGGGTCATTAGTTGGTGTTTGGTTGACTTCACAGAGCTTGCTTGGGAGTGGGAGCTCAGCCGGCAGGAGGCAAGAAGCTGGAACCAATATCCTATGGGGCAGGTTTCCTTCATGTCTGTGGGATGGAAATGGCATGGATGAGATTAACAAGATTTTGAGGGACAGGGAGGAAGGGAGGATTTTGTACATCATCCACAACTTCTCAGGTGTAGCTGCACCACTCCCAGGGAGCAAAGATTGGCTGTTGACTAACGCATACAAGCCATTTTGTCTCAGAAAACCAGAGATATAAAGTGTAGCTCCACCTAAGAAGTGCCATTTGAATTAAGGGTGCTATAAGAAGATACTATAACAATTCTGCACGAAGCCTGCTTTTTTTTTCAGCACTTTTTTTTACACACACGTTCTGACCATGCTTGCTCCGAGTGGAAATATCACCCACCAGGCTGCAGGCCTGCTTTTTCTCTTGGTGGGAGCTGCAAGCCCAGGTAGTGATCAGAATGTAATTTTGCAGATTATTTGAGAGCATCACTCTACTCAGGTGCTCCTTTTCATGTCATTATCGATATCCACAAAATACAGCCTGCTTTGAAAGCCTTCCGTACCTTAATAGAATTCCCTGCTTAAATAGAATTTCACCTGGGAATATATAGATTTTAATAGTTCTCATCAACAGACTGTGGGCTTGCTAATAAGTGCAAGAAACATGATGGATGAGATACCCGAGTAAACTCCATAGACTAAATGTTGTGAGATTCATCTTGTTGAATGGTGATTCATGCATGCCATTCCCATGAGTATTACTAGGAGTTATGGATATAAATCCTAGCACATCAAGAGGGGAATATAACCCCTAGTGGATAGGAATTAAAAGCATTCGAAGGGGCGCAGAGTCTCATCTTAAGACACGGAGTCACCGTGTGCATCTAAATCCCTGTGTGCCGAGATGCGAATATGTAAGGATCACAGTAATAACAGTGACAATGCAGCTTGTGCGGTGCTTTTGAAATGGGATGACACAGACACATCTTTCCAAATTAGCGATTTAAAATTGCAGGTGGCTGGCGCGCTCAGTCTTCATCCCCCCTCTAAGCCTGGAGATGGTTTCACTAATGCAGCACTTCCCAGATGTTTAGACCCCAGGTGTGCCACAGTCTTCTTATTGATGAGATTTAAATTCTTTGTTTTTCTTTCAGTACTGCTTATGATAGGAGCAAAGATAACTGCATCGGGTCATATCTTTCAATATCACACAATCTTCCTTTCTTCCTTGCATTACTGATGATGGGTTTTATTCTTTTTATAATAATTTGTCGAGATTGTACATATATTTGTGTACAGGGTATGTCCTTACCTTGAATCACGAGAGTAGCTTTTCCATTCATTCATTTGTAAGCGCACTTGCACCAGCAGCCATTATTTTACCAAAATAATGGTAATATATTATAATAGTGAAACTGAGGCAAAGATCGAAGCCATGTGGAACTGGAAGCCAGGGGATCCATGAACTTGTCCATCTCTGGGCTTATTTGCAATCCCTGTCAGCTGATTCATTGTCCTCACAACTCCTCCAAAGGGAAGAAGGGGCAGATATTGAATCCACAACGGCAGTGAATACGTCTCTGAGCTTTCTCCTAAATGAACCTAAGGCCCCAGATATGCAGTAATTAGACCAAGGAAAGCAACCACCTGACAGCCAAAAACCTGGTGGCCTTGTAGGAGTAAAAAATTGTACTCTGAAAGAGATTTCCCCCTGCCATACATACACAAAACCACGTTTATAACCCTGGAACTTCCCACACTGTCACATTTTCTCTGGATTTTGAATGTATTCCAAAGCAACTTGAGATATTTCTAGGATTTATAGCTCGGTTCTTGTAACCCAGAAAATCAGACTGATATCCAGAAGTGCCTCGTGGTCACCAGATCCTTTACATTTATGCACACAATTTGCACCTGTGAAGGATGTTTTTGTACTCTATGTTGGATTACAGAGATTTGGGGAGTTGTGCATATTTTCCTTTAAGACATGCTCAGGACCACCAACACTCATGGTTTGAGGGAAGAATCCCAGGGTGCAGTGCTGTGTCCTGTGCTGTTCAATGAGTCATACGGGACTCACCCAACATTTGTTCCTGCTTTAAAATGTCCAAGGCCCACAGATGAAAAGAAAAGCATCCATATGGTGCTACAGTGTGAATTAAATCAACAAATACTTTCTATGATGTACTGTGCAACAGACAACAAAACAGTCCCCTTCTAAGAGGTCTGCAGGATGGCAGACCAAAGTGCAACACCCTGAAAATGGAATAAATCCATCCCTAATCGTTACCAAAGTGCTGAGTTTGCAGTAGATATTTCTCTTATCAAGACCTATAGCTGGATTCACCGATGTGGATAATTTCCTAGGTGTTTACTTGCCAGAGAAAGAGGTCATCTAGGGGGGAAACTGGCTCCTGGAAGATGAAGAGCTGTGACCCAACAACTAATGAAGTGTAGGAAAAGGTCTGCCCATACAGCAAAATGTTACAGGTATTACAACTCCTGAAAATGCCAGGGAGCTGGATTCACAAGACTCTTTCAGCTGCACATCCCTATATCTTACATGACACGTCTCCAGCTGCAACATGGGCCTTTATGAAAAGGACCCCAAATGCAGTCATTAAGAGAATAACACTAGAAATAAGCACTGTCAGTATTCAGGTTTGCTGTCATACCAACACATGCAGTAATTTCAAAAATAAAATAGAAGCTGTGGAGTACTATATTTTACTTTTTCTTCCTATTCCCGAATGAATTATTTTCCCAGTTATTTCCCTGTCATTTTTACTGCCAATGAGCAGCCTGAATTTGCATTTTCCTCAACCGAGAACCAGCTGAACACGAATTTCCTAGATAGCCTCCTGGAACACAGCAGTGAGTGAATTCACATGTCTTTTTTTTTCCAAGTGCTGGAACTGGAAACTTGGCCTTGGGAGCCACACTCAGCCACTGCTGGTGGAGAAGCTCTGCTGGGTGACATCTGTCATCAGCCACCACCGAGCTGAAATATTCGCTTCCTAGCAGCAAGTTCTGCATTAAACAAACAAAAAAAAACCTTCCAAGAATTCTCCAAAAGCAGTTCGAAGCAGAAGGGAACTTGAGAAAATTCAATATATTTTTCAGCCGCTCCCCTGTTGGAAAAATTCGTATCAAGCATCATGTGAATTGTGCACAGAGATGCATGAAGAAGCAATGACTTGAAAACCCAGCCAGAGAAATTCTAGAAATAAGGCAAACATTTATAATACTGAAAGATATTCATTCTAGTGACAAGCACCCAGCAAAATGAGGAACTGCCTAGTTCTTGAAGTCTGCGAATCAAGAACGGACAGGACATTATAACATCACAAAATGCCGAATTTTACACCAATTTTAAATTAATAAAACGATCTGGTCTGGGCCATGTCAGATTTAAGGACCACCCAGACCTCAAATGCTGACTGCATGACAGCAAAGGGGTGCGCCTGGCTTGTGACTGCCTCATGAGATGGACCAGTTTGCCCCAGAGCTTTAAAGCCTGGGCCAAGGATTATTTAGGGACTAGATCTGTTCCTGGCTGAATTTGAAGCTGTCAGGAAGTTCTCCACATCAGAAAGGCGGATGATATGTAAGGTAAGTCACGCTTCAGCATTTTCTATAGATCCTGAGGCCCCCACAAATACATTTGTTTTAACATTTTGCCACCCAGCCTCATGGGATTCAGGGCACTTGGGTCCTCTTCTTGATTCACCTTAGACCTGTTCTGGGGTCCCAAGCACGCTGGTTCTCCTACTCTGTTCCCCTCTCACCCCCAGAAAACCCCGAAATCTCTTGTCTGTTTAAACTGCAAGGTGTGGGGAGTAGGGCTCTGACCCCTGCCTTTTTTGCAAAGTTTGTCCTAATAACAGCCCTGATAGATGAGAATTTCAAAGCATTTCCATCACAGCTCTCTCCTTCATGTGCTCTATAAATAAAAAAATACAAAGGGAGGAACATTTTACTTTCCCCTGCTTGGATCCTACTGCATCCCCAAAAGAGAAGTGAAATACCTGATTAGAAGGTAACCAAATGCTTTTTGTAAAGAGCAAAAACCGAGCTGTATTTTCAAAATGGTGTAAACCTGCTGTGGGTGGGAGCGTAAGTGTTGACATGAGTGTGTTAGGTTGAGGTTTAGAACATCATTATTTGCTCTTATTTACCAAATGTCTTACCCACCATACTATCTGCCTTTTCAGATGTGTACTGCTTTTGATTTTTAATTGGTCTTATTTACCAAATGTCTTACTCATTAGACTATCTACTTTTTCAGATGTGGTCCCATTTTGATTTCACTGTGAAGCAAACCAACATATCAAAACAGTGACACACAAGGCTTTCTCAGCATCTTGGTGCCTTTGACAGAGTTACCAGCACCCCTGCATACCTCTCTGGTGGTCTAGCAAAGGTCTCTTTCTCTCTTCCATGGTCTGCAATTCAACTTTGCTATTTCCTTGTTCAGCATGTAGGGAGATCAATAAGGCATTGACCATGAAGTTGCTGAGTTAAAGTTGCCAGAGATTGTGTCTCCTCCACACCTTGCTGATGTGTCTTTCTGCCTTCAGTTTCACGTGACATTTGGGATGATTTATCTCTCTTTTAAAGAAATAACTTCACAACCTCAAATGGTTCGAAACTTTGCAGTTCATTTATTTTCTCAAGGTTTATTGCTGTGGCAAGCTGGACTCATCCCTCAGATATCTGAAATGTGTTCAAGGGACTGTTCAAGGCCAGGTTGGACAGGGCTTTGAGCAGCCTGGTCTGGTGGGAGGTGTCCCTGCCCATGGCAAGGGAGTTGGAACTGGATGATGTTTAAGGTTCCTTCCAACCCAACCCAACCCAACCCAACCCAACCCATCCCACTCTATGATTTTATGTAGTCAACAGAAGCTCAATATGCAGAGCAACAGAAGCCTCTGGGGTTATTTAGTCACTTAATGCTAAATATGTTCTTAGCTCTCCTGCTGGAGGGGACTGGAGAAGACGCTCACCACAGCCAACACTTTTGGTGATAAGTGGCAAAGAGCGGCTCAAGGGCCCCACAGAAGATGAGGCACATCACCACAGGCTGGGGTGTCAATGTAAGGGTCCATGCAGGCAGGGACTGTCTCTGGAGGTGGATACCCCTCCGCACCATTGCAGGAACCCAAGGTGATGCTCCCAAGCCATTCTCACCTGCAGTGTGGTACCTCTCCCAGACCCCAGCTGGGCATGCCTCTACTGGCAAATAGTCAGCAGTAAGGGGGAAAACAGCATCAGCCTGGGGATTTTTCACATTTAACCTCATCTTCATGAGCATCTCTTGGTAGCTTTGAATTTGCAATTAAAGCCCCTGAAGATGAGAACAAAAAAGGCAACTTTTGTCTGAAGAATGGCTAGCTCAGTGCAGTAGATTGAAGGTAGAATTTATTGTTTCCTTATACAATAAAATCCATTCTTTTCCCTGAATAAAACCCAGCTGTTTGCAGCGACTGCTTAAGAACCCTCTAATATTCAATCTAAAAAAACATCTCCAAATGACAGTTTGCCCCAGACTTTCTGGTGGCTGAAAATCTAGCACACAAAGGAAGCAGTTTTCTAAAAATAAAATCTCAGTGCATTCTTGAGGAAAGCAAACACATCTACCAAACATATCTAACAATTACAAGGTCTGGAAAAATTAGCAGTAATTATAGACTATCTTAATCAGAGTTTTTTTACTATGTTTGTATAGATCTCACCGCATTACGAGTCTCTCCACAGTTTGAGATCTCTGGAACTAGCAAAAAAGTATTAGCAAAATAGAAATGCCTTTAACACTACTAAACAAAACCCCCTCTCCTTTTATATGCAAGCCAATGTAGCAACAAAAAGAAAGTAAAACAGAGGTAGCAAATATTAATAGGATATCCGTTAGGATACCTCAAATTATTCTGTTTCACCAAAAGTTGGATTAATTTACAGCTGGCAACAGCCAAGCTGAATTTTAATGCATTTTTACCCTCTTATTGTTTCATCTAATAAAAATGACAAACACAATGATGAAAACTGATGGCTTGATATGCAAACTTTGACCCATAGTGGTAGCCTACTATGTCACCAGCCGGGAAAATTCCAAGCAAAAACATTTTTGACAATAAGCAATAAAGGAACAGCATTCCAGGGAGGAATTCACGCTTGAGGCTGACAACTAGGAGACAGATTAAAAAAGAGAGAGAGTGAATTCTAACAACCTGGAATGCTCTGGAAGATAGGTCTGGTGGAAGTATTAAAAAATTACAACAAAGAGCGCAAAAATGTTAGAGCACAGACTTGAAAGGTCTAAAAAAAAAAGGAGGAATTCAGTAATGTTGTGTTGCTCCTCCATTGCATACAGTAATTTTAAATACGTCTTTGCCAACTTTACGAAGGAAAGCTTTGGTTGATCTTCTATCTGCTTCCTGACTTACCAACTTTTCTGGGAGGATGACTTCTGCCTAGTTATCCACTCAAACTAACTCCCTCTCTCACCTTGACACCAGCAGAGCAGTACCAAATCTCCTATGCGTTCTGAGGCTGGCCTCAGATCCTGTCCCTTTAGTTGCACAAAGTGTGACTTAAGAGCATTTTGGAGTTGGGTGGCAAGGCAGAAGCTGTAGTGAGCGGCTACCAGCTGAAACCTGGAATAGCATGGAGGCCTCTTTCAAATAAAGGGACAAATGAATGACTGAATAGGACAGGCCAGAGACACACCTAGCTCGGCATCTCCTTGCTCATATTTCCAGATACCCGATGGAAAAAGAGGAACAAGCACACAGAATCACAGACCGTTAGGGATTGGAAGGGACCTCCAAAGCTCATCCAGTCCAATCCCCCTGCCGGAGCAGGAACACCCAGATGAGGTTACACAGGAAGGCGTCCAGGCGGGTTTTGAATGTCTGCAGAGAAGGAGACTCCACAACCTCTCTGGGCAGCCTGGTCCAGTGCTCTGTCACCCTCACCACTGTGTTACCCTTGGCATATCTAGAAGTTGTACCTTGGTGCGTCATAGCCCTGCTGGACTTTTGTCCCATGCGTTTGCCTTGCACCTTATCAGAAACGTGAACATTTCTTGCACCTACTGAGCCACCTGTCTAGAGAAATGTAATATCTTTTCACCCACAGACAGGAAGACAACAATAACCCATCCAGGTTGTGCTCTGGTTTAAGAGCAATCTAGGGGACATATGCAAGTTGTCGATGACCCCTCCGTGGAAGTGTTCAAGGCCAGGTTGGATGGGGGTTGGGGTAACCTGGTCTGGTGAGAGGTGTCCCTGCCCATGGCATGAGGGTTGGACCAGGTGATCTTCAAGGTCCCTTCCAACCCAAACCATTCTATGAGTCTATGGTTCCATGTACATAAAGATTAACATGACTTGTCAAATCAGGGTCTTTTCTGAAAACCCAGATCTGCCTGCAATTCAGGCCAGAAGCTGAAGGTGTTTTGTAGGGCTGAAGACTGAAAAGGCTGTTACAACAATTAAAAGCACCAAGGCCCAGTCACTTCAGAAAGGACACTGACTGGCCCAAAAGCTCTAGATAGATTATTAAGTTTTCTTGTGGACATTTGACCATGAAGGTGCTTGGCTTTTCTTCCTTCTACCAGATTCTGCAGCCCCTAAGCGGTAGCATTTATTGAACTCTCTTTTCTTCCAAAAATAAAAAAAAGAGGAAAAATTGTACAAAAAATAAATCCTGCTTTTGTTCCGGATAAAACTAGGTCAGCGTTTTCCATCCGCGCTGTCAGTTTTCTGCAGTGTGTTTTGTACAAAGCATCATCATTCCAGCAAAAGGTATTTATAAAGTGAGCTTTGACAAAACAATCGTATTTTTTTTTGCCAGAAAGGCTTTGGCATCTGTCACTGCCAGGAACAATTTAAGATCTAGGTAGAATTTTCATCACTCGCAATGACTTGGCCTATTTTGACTACCTCTAATAGATCTGATGTTTTAAAACCTCTTGTTGCAGTAAAACACTATAAATTGCAGCAGTTTAGAAATGCCCCTCCTCCATGGAAAATCTTCAGTGGAAAAAGTGTAAATGTTTTCCAGGATTTATTTTCACCCGTCACCCCCACAGCATCCCCAGTTTTCTTGATTCAGAGACAAGAAAACAGTACTGCAAGGGAGCTGGAGCTTGCCAGAAATAGTACCCCATGGGACAAGGAGGATGCCAAGAACACAGACTACTGTGGGCAGAGGGCATGACAGAGGTTTTACTGACAGAAATGAGAGAGCATTTTCACCAGAATTGGGGAATAAGGACAACTTTTTTTTCATTTCTTCATAATTTGCAACCAACTGGTAAACCAAGACCCCTTTCTGCACACATTTCAGTGCCATTGCACACACAGAAAAACAATACTTGAAATTTAGAAATAAAGAGAAAAATCTCAGTAATTTTCTTGCCATCTTTTTCAGCGTGCATGTCATCAGGACTGGTTAAGGCTTATCGTGCGCACACAGAATATTCACTCCAGGGCATTTAGTCCACTGTGGTGACAAATGATGCACCGCAAAGGTGATGCCTCCACTTATCCCTCTCTTCCCTCCCCATTAGGAATATGCTTTGTCTGTAGTAGCCTCAGAGCCCCTTACCTGTTTGATGAAAGAGGCTTTGCAGGTACAAGATGCAGCTGGGGAAGATGCTTATCATCAGTTCTCCAGTTGGATCATCCCCTAAAAACACATATATGAGAGAGTCATCCACTGCTGATGCATAAAACAAGCACAGAAGATCATCAGGCACTGAGACAAAAGAAAAATGGACCAAGAGGCCCAGAGCTCACTAGCATCCCTATGTCTCATTAATAAAAGTGAGGTACAGGACCAATCAGTAAGATGGGAAGAGTCGGAAAGCCAAGACATGCACAGAGAGAGATGCACAGGAGAACTGCACTGGCAAAGAGAAAAGATGGATGGAGGGGCATAGGGCTGAAGTCAGTGGGTGTATCTGTAGAAGTGTTGGTAAAAGCATCGCAGTCTGGCTTGCATTTTCCCTAAGGTTCTTGCTCTTGGATAGAGTCAGAGGAGAAGATGGGATTAAACCTTAGGTGGAGAGGGGGAGGAAAGGCAGAGGGAGCTCACATTTCACAGGTCTGGAGACAAGGAAGGAGCCAAGATATAGCCATAAACTACTTAATTCCAGAAGCTTCAGCTGAACTGTCCTAAACCAAGTGTGCCACCAG
>NW_010189138.1:1490-10968 GCF_000695765.1 Mesitornis unicolor | reverse complement strand
CTGCAGCCCTGTAATAGCACAGTGTGCCTCACAATAGCCACAGCATGTCCAGTAGAACAGCGAGGTTACTCAGTAAGTCAATATTATGTCAAATCCCAACGTCAATCTGGGTCTGATTCATCTCGAAAACACAGCTCCCATGTCTTCAAAGAAAGCCAAATTCTTTACAGGAAAAAAGTCTTTGCTTCCTTGGGTGTTGTGAACAAGTAAAAGTCCAGCAAAATCCAAACACAATTTGGCAGGATATAATACCTGTTGAAGATAATCCTACCTGCTGAAGTTTCCTTTTAACCTCAGTGAAGACTCCAGTAGATGCTAAGTATAATCAGGACAGATACCAATTCTGTCCCACTGGAAAGCTGAGCGAAAAGTCTTCAAAAGATTATTCTTCCATGTCAGAGCATGACAGCAAAGGAAAAGTTCTAGAAATAGTTACTTTGGGAAATTTTCTCCTGAAAAGTAGGCTGGGTGATATTGTGATAGGTCCCCCAGGGTAATAACAACATAATTCAGCCCACGTTTCTCAGACAATGGAGAAACAGGGCATTCCCAAGTAGGTGATTGCAGATTCCCACAGAAGGAATCAGTCTGGTTTCTCCTGAACCCATGGTGGGTTAGGAAGGACCATGACAAAGGTACTGTCAATGTTTCTTACCGGTTGAAGTCCCCTCACTACAGCTTCTGCCTTGCCACCCAGCTTGAAAATGGCTCTCAAGTATTGTAGGATGGGGATGACTGTTGTAGTCATCTAAAGATACACTTTACAAATAGATTGTCCCGACGTTCCACAAAGAAGTTTTCTGGAAATGCCCATTATGTTACACAAAGTGTTTATTCAACTTCAATTAAAGCTTTGATCATGCATGAATTGCAAATTTTGTTGCAAACCAGCATGAGTTCCCTGATGATTAAAGGACTGATATCACTATTATTAATTATCATTTGTAGCAGGGAAGGCTGTGGTGTGATTCCCCCTGCAGAGGTGGGTGCCGTACATACCCTCCTGAAGAAGCATCCTTGGCCCTGGAAAACTTAGAAATCTAAACAGACAGTGCAGACAAAAGAACGACCATTATCTTCCTTTTACAGATGAGGAACTGAGGCACAGGGAGATTAAGTGACTTGCCAACATCTGTGGAAGAATGGAGGATTAAACCTTGATCTCCTGAGTCCAAGTCTGGTGTTCAGTCACCTGACCAGCCTTCCCGCTCCTGTTAATGTGTTATTGCTATCATCTGCTCAGTGGTTTTTTCCTACCCATTCCTACCTAATCCCTTTTCAAGGTAGCCCTTCAGGGACCATTACTTATGTGGGTCAGGGCTTGATACAGCAATGCCAGAGAGGGACGTTCTGTTCTGTCCTGTGGGCACCATCGCCTCGGCTGGCGGGTGCCACTGCTGGGTGGCATCGCAGGAGCAAGGACTTACAAAGTCATTTCGAGTTCAAGGCAGAAAAAACCTGCCATGAAATAGCTGGGCAGCAGGGAAAAGGAGGCTGTTTGATGTGGCTCTCGCTGCATCTGCAGTTCCCATCCTAGCGAAGCCAAAAGAGCGTGTTCACGTAGGAAGAAGGCATGTAAGATTGGGCTATAAGACAAGATGAAAAAAAATCTTGAAAAACGTATATTGGATGGATCCTTGGACTCTGTCAGCATTTATTTCTTGTGCTGCAATACCACCTGCAGGCCCCAGTCCAGGGCTGGACACTGCAGAGAAAAGATGGTCATGTAACCCGAGGGGTCAACAAAATTTATCAATTCCTCGACCTCCGCGGGAACCTTTCTGATTGCTAGGGAGGGTTCAGATGATGCTCTGCACGCACCGCCAGGCAGGCGTGTCCCATGCTGCATCACTGCACGCATTGTCCAAAAGCAGCCCTTTCAACCCAACCGAATGTCTTGCAAAGAAAAACCTGTATGGGGAAATAAACCTCAGAATGGTCTTTGAGGTGGAGAGCTGCTGCTCCTCCCAAGGAACCGGGCAAGGATGCTGTTTCCCGTGTCACTTGCAAAAGGTCGAAGCTTTGTCCTGTGCCAGCAAGTGGTGGGTTGGCATGTGGATCCTGAGTGGGGCTTCTCCGCTCCCCCAGCCCATGCCGAAATGGGAGGCGAGGGTGGAGGGTGCCACCGCCAGGCCCTCGCGTCAACGCCTGTCACCCCGATTGCGGTGGGCAAGAGATCACAGGCGAGCGGCGGTATCTGCTCGAGAGACATCAGACGGCGTCGGAGCAAGGGTAATCCATTTATTTTTAGAGAAGTTTTTCCACTCGGAGATCATACACACTGCAGATCACAGAAACACATGCAGGCATGAAATTTAATTTTTAAGAATTCTTTTCCTGGGGCTTCCATGTAAAGCGGCGGTGAATGGGAAAAACTATAATCATGACAAGACAATTACAGAGGGGTTTTTTGCTAAGCATGAAACTTTAAGGAAAAATGTTTAGGAAAAGAGGGAGAAAAAAGACCACTAGAAAAGTAATTTTCGTCCAGTTGTCTTGTTCCACTGAAGCAGAATTAGACATCACGTCACATAAGTGACTTTTTAAATAATAATCGGCTTTAAAGTACCCGAGTTAAAATAAAAAAGAAGTTTGAGTTTGAACTACTTTTCCTGGTGACACAGTATGTATGCAAATGTGGAAACTGTCTGCAACCTCCTCAATGCTGCAAAAAAACCACGCACTTGTGCTTTTAGCCTGAAAGGACTGGGAGTCATACATCAGGCTTTGTGGGATTATGGTGAGAAAGCAGGAGTGATAACTTTGATGTTCTTTTAAAAAAAAAAATAAATTGTGAAAAGACGGAAAACCGCGAGTGGTTTTTCTCTTCTTGGCAAAGCCCCCCAGGAAAGAGCAAGCATGGAAAATGAATCCCCTCTCATCTTCCAGAGAGGCGATTCCTCCCCTTCCAGCCTAAGTTCAGCGTCATAGCTGTGCAGGGAGCTCAGACATGGCATGTCTGAGCCCTGCTTAGCCCGTGGATACGCAGAGAGGTTGGTTTCTACAACGTAAAACTTCTTAAGCAGCAAATATTCCATGAAAAAAGAAATACCTATTGTACATCCAGAAATGTAAAATAGAACCGGTTTGGTATCGGCGAGAAATTGCGAGCTCGCCGCCTCAACGGTGACGTAGATGAAGATTTTAACTCTGGGAAAGGTTTCTAACTTGCTTCTCGTTAAAGCCAGTTCTTGGTGTAGGTCTCTTCTGATGTAGCAACAACTGCTCAGAGGCTATCACAACTGCCCTATTCATAACCGCAGAATTCCAGCAGCTTTAGGTAAGAATTAGAGGTTCTGGTAAGGAAAAATAGCCCATCAAGATTTTTAAAAATCACTCTGAAACTTTTCAGCTGTCCTTGTTCAAGAGGCAAGGGTTTTATCACTGGTCACTTAGGAGGAAAAAGGCATAAAACAGAGAGTCTGAAAGGGTTTACCTCAATTTTGTAGCACTGCAGCATCCCTTTGGGTCTCTCTCTCAGCCACGATCAAAGGTGGGAGCGCCACGCTCAGCCCTTCCAGGTCTAGAGACAACACAGCAAAATAATTTGTTAAATTGTCAGAACTTTACAGACATGGTAGAGGAGCAGACCAGGGAAATTTGGATCGACTGTGCCTTTACCCAGTCCTAATCTCGCCACTGGAGGCTGTAAACATGATGGGTAAAGTGACAGTCTGGCTACAAATCTGTCTGGCAGCTTCATTAGACATCTTTCGCCTGACTGATTAAACTGCATTTAAGACCCACTTTCATTTTTTCAAGTCTTTTGTTTAAATTAAAAGGTCATGTTTTCAAGTGAGTGATCCGCTGCCCTCTCCAGGCTCCTGCCACAATACAGTTACACTCGTACTGGTGTCGCACAAAGCGCCATGAATGAGATCCACAGACACCAACAAATGTCGCAGCCAGCGGAGGTTACAGAAAGGGGTTTTTGTCTCTTCGTTATGTGCCACAGCAGGGATACAAGCTGGAAAAATCCCCCAGCCTCAAACTTGGACTATTTCTGCTGTGCACCGGGGCACTTGCAAAGAGAACTTGCTACTTTTGCAAATTTATTAAAGCAGCCGGGTTGCCCAGTGCCCACTCCACCTCGTTTTTGCTGCTGCCTCAACACTCGGGAACGGAAATTTTGGATTTTGGTGGTTAGACAACCAAAAAAAAAGAAAAAAAGAAAAAAGAAAAGAAAAAAAAGACCTGGGCTTTGGGGTCTAATGCTGCCAAGTGCTGAGTGCCATCTGTTCCCACTGGCTCCGAGCAGCCGTGGGGCTCCTCCAGAGCTCACGGGATGGGGCCTTGGCGTGGCGGAGCCTGACGGAGCGGGGCAGCTCTCCAGAAGATGTAACGCGGCGTCTTGGGAGCGCTCCCAGTGACACCTCTGCGGCGCTGGCCCACAGACAGAGGACACTTAACCTGCGGCCCCGCAGCCAAGTGCTTCTCTGAGCGCTCAGAAAACGCCATGCAAAGCTGGGAGAGGCATCCTAGCTACATCTGAGACTTACGTGTGCTTTATTTTTAACTAAATTTGGGAATGGAGTCTCTTTATTATCTGCGCTGGGAGGTGGTGGTGCGCTGAGCATCGCAGTTTCTTGGGCCATGCTGATGCCACCGATGCTGGTCTGAAAAAATCCCATCTCTGAGGAGGCCTGGCTTCCTGCTTTTTTTCCTGCTGACAGCTTTAACCCCAGCATGGAGGAGTCGGTTCAGTTTATACCAAGGGAAGTAAAAGTTAACTTAAAGTTTTATTAGATAAGATGCGTGTTTCACAAGCACCCCCCTATAGAGATGACTGTACCCTACCCAGTGACCTGCTGTGCCCTGGTAGATTCCCTAAACTGCAATTCTGTTAACCAAGAATGTTATAAATGTGACTTAATAAACTGAACCGTAGCTTGGATTGCAATATTCATCGTGTCTTGTGGCTGACATGCTTCCTCCCAATTTTTTTTTTTTAAAAAATACAGGGTGGGAACTTTGGGTAGTTTTTTTTTTTATAGATCATACGGTGTTGGAACTTTGGGTATGAAACTGTTCACAAAAATGTATTTGGCAGAGGGTTACTTCCCTTCTTTTTCGGGTACAATTAACTCCTCAATAATCACTGAGGTTTTCAGAAGTGGTGTTGACATTGGAACCTCCCAAAAATAGAGTTTTCTTCAGATTGCACTGGGATTCGATCTGTAACAAGCACAGGTAGATGCTGATATTGCAAATACAACCCCGTCTGTCTGCTGCATTTTTCACTTACTGCAAGGGTCAAAGGCTGCTTAGGTATCGTATCTACATTATTAATCTAAAATCAGGCTGGTTTTTCCAACCCACTCCAATGGAAGCTTCTGAAATCCTATAGTGTAACCTTTGCTTTAGGACTCCATTTCTCTAATTGATGTGCCCAAGATTCAACATGCAGGTATTGACAGGAGAGTCATTTTAGCATTTAAAAGTAAATCCTGACATTTCAGTCTCATACAGTCAGTCCAATTAGCCTCCTTTTCCTCTGTTCCCCGGTCAGAAATCCGAAAGGCAGAAGAAAATCCAGAATATGCAGTAAGATTTTCCAAGTTGGGTGAACTGCTGTAAATAAGAGCAGAATAGGCTGCTGATCCAGCAACAAGTAAGAATATTTTGGATATCAACGGGGCTAAACCAGCGTTTAAGGCTTTTCTGAATGGGCTTGCTTTTCTAAGGCTGGAGGACATTTTGCCGTTGAGCTTTCACTTACAAAAATGAATTAATCTTTCTTTTCTGATACCTAAGAGAAATTCTTCTGAATGACCCTTTCCTTTTCTTCACAGAGGCTATGGGTTTTTCCACCATCAGTTGACTATGAATAGGCACAGCCACTCCAGTAAGCCGCCAGTTCACGCTGCCAACAATTATATCAGTTATCCAGGCCCTTACGTGTCATTTAATACCTACTTTCATAGAGGGGGGGATGAAAAGAACAACTACAATAAGATGCAGTTAATTATGGATCTGTTTAGAAACTGTCTAATGAATAATAAACAATGTTTTATTTCCTCCATCTATGACACAGTGGCAAATAATTAAGAATCAAAAGAATTCAAAGTATTAGGTAACAATCAGAAAACTCGCGCAAGATTTTTTTTCTGCTCAAGTTTAATTGGTTCATTGTTCCCATGAACTATAAACCACGGGGTTGATAGCGGTGCTAAAGTTTACTTCTATAAAGGAAGATTAACATATTCGGGAACTTTACCCTAATCCTTGTTTTGCGTTAACTCAAGCAGATTGGATTAGTAATTCTTACCTACCACCCACTAGAAGAAAACAGGTTTCTTTTCTCAGACAACTGGCTGCATTGTACCTTCGTGTGCATTATCTGCACTGAAAGCATTCTGCAGAAGGAAAAGATGTGAAGTGAAAGGGAAAAGAGTTTTACACTGTGATGGCAAGGAACAATTGCTGACATTGCAGAGCCTGACCTCTACTGAAAGGCCAGACCTGTTTCCCCCAGTTCATGAGCTGTTATTTCAGGCAAAATGAGAATAAGCCTTCCCCAAACTTCTGAATCAGGAAAACCGTGAAAATGAAGGAAAGTTGTTTTACCAGTTCTGGTCTGGAGTGTGCTGGCAGCAGCCCAGTGAGGGAGCAGAGCCGGTTTTGTGGTTCAGAGCATTGGTTGTTAATGTAGATGTTGAAAACCCACTGGGCCCCTGGCGCTCAGTGGACCAGCCACAAGCACTTGTCCAACCTGGGCCCATGGAAATATCCTCCTGAAGAGTTAGACCCAATAGGTCTCTCCCATCCAGATGATAACTCATTTTCCATAATTGAACAAAGCCTGGTCTACTTATACTGAACTCAGCGTCCATCTCTGCCCCATCTGGGAGCTACAAGCCCTGATGCACAGCTGTTCACCAGTCCAGCTGCCTGCAGAGTGTTCACCCTTCAACATCCTTTATCTGTCTATGGAAAATACAAATGTTGAGATGCAACGTATACACAGTGCCTCCCACAGCTGGATCTTAACCTCATATAGACCTGCTTGGTACGATTTTAAAGCTCGTTAGTTTATAGCCAGATCTGTAGGGAGTTACTTCCCAATGCACGAGGAATGGCAAGAAAACCTTGGGGTGCTCCAAGGGTCCACAGAACTTGAAACAAACCGGTGCATTTCCTGAGGGAAGTTTGAGGGTTTGCAGGAACACACACGTGAGCTGCCTTTGAGCTTTGCTATCACTTGAAATGTTTTTCTTCCTGGGGAAACTGTTGCTTTTGTCATATCAATAAAAGAAAAGGGGAGTGGATCAATAAATCACTTAGGCACTCTGTGCTGTCTGTTATGAGAGCTGCCAGTACTAACTTTCCACCTTCTTCTTTTTTCATGGTTTTCCACCAAGCTGTGCAAAACACACTGCGTATCGCTTACTGTTTGAGATTTTATGGAAAAAAAAAAGAAAAATAGAGCCTCCAAGTACTAATTTCAAACTGCTGTAGTGAACTCTCCCTTTTTTTATTACATAATAGAGCCTTTTGTCCTCAGTTTTCCATCTGTTTGCTAAGCATTTTTCACTTGAAGACTCAATTAGGACAAAAAAACCCCACACAATCATTCAATTCAAAAATTAATTTGGAGATCAAGGGACTGACTTAGGCCTATACCAGTGACTAAAAGCGATTCAGGCTTTGTCACATGATCCAAGAGAACTGAGCAACAACAGTTTAGCTGCTTTAATCCTGCTTAATTTGAGTGCAAAGAAATTCACATGTGCTACTAAGAACATTTTGCGAGTACACTGTGTCCATTTTTCTGGGTCCCCACGTCCAAAGACTTTGTTTCATTGAGAGCTCATGACATCCTTGATTAGGAACCCCATGCAGGCGAACAAAAATCAAGCTCTTTTGCAGAGGTAGTGAGCTGCCTACTCAGAAAATACCTTGCTGAGGAAGAGGTAGGTTTAGATAACACATTTTACAAGCAAGAGTGATAGCAAAACCAGCACCTTTAAGGGTTTTGGCAGCAAAGCAGGGCCATATAAACCAGAGATGCCTTCGTTGACCCACAGAATATAAGAAATACTACAGCTATGTCACAGAAGGTCTTAGCAATGCATATCACTGCTTTTTCAACATTTTGCACATGCTTTACTTGGCTATAGAACAATTAGTAGTGAAAGGCTATCCCACACCAGCTAGCACCACCGGGCACGAGTGTGTGATTGCGGCACCACGCGACGGGGAATCAGCCCACCTGAAGCTTGGCTACAGCCTACACACACGTACGCTTTTCCTCTCTAATGCCCTGTGCATTTGCTGGTTTGGGAAGAACTTAATTAAAGTCAGTTGTGAAATTTCCAAGGAGAAAAAAAAGTAATCCCTTACAGTAAATGTGCTGTGATTGTTCTGGGTTCGCCCTGTCTCTCCCCCTTGACTGGTCTCATGGTGAGACAACATAATCTGGGAGATCAAAAAGCTGAAACCGGCCACGCTTGCTTTCATCCTTCGTCTGACAAAGCGAATGGCAGTGGAGAGGACTTGGACTGCTTGATTCAAACAAAGAGCCATGCTCATCCCTGGATCTAGCAGTTCCCCCAGTTCAGTAGCTGGCTGCCCAGTTTACACCAATGCCTTTCCTGGACACAAACTGGTTTCCTTGTAGGAAACCTCACTTTCCAGGAGCATGACTGTAGAGGACAACCTTTGATAATGTCCTGGTTTTACCCTCTGCCTACAAGAGAAGAGTAACATGAAGGTATAACACCTTTGCTCCCATCCCCTCAAGCCCTGGATGCCTGATGAGGAGTCTCGAGAAGTTGTCTCTGCTTAACCTGGAGAGGACAAAACTGTAAGTCTTTGGCTGAATAAAGAGTGCTGGGGCAAGGGGATGGAAATGGGGTGAGGAGCCCAAAGAAAACACCTGGACAGCAGCCCTGGGACATGACAGCTCTGCTCCAAGGCACACACTGCTCCCTTCTTGCTGCCCTGCTCGGACCTGGACTCTCCAAGCCCATGTTTCTAGGGCTGTGGCTTTTCCAGCTCTGAAGACCCAAATTTTCCATTAAATGTGCAAGTGTGGCTGGAGTCCCACTTCAAGTTATAGAATTATAGAATGGTTTGGGTTGGAAGGGACCTTAAAGATCACCCAGTCCAACCCCTGCCATGGGCAGGGACACCTCCCACCAGACCAGGTTGCCCAAAGCCCCATCAAACCTGACCTTGAACACTTTCAGGGATGGGGCATCCACAACTTCCTTGGGCAACCTGTGCCAGTGTCTCACCATCCTCATAGTAAAGAATTTCTTCCTAATATCCAGTCTAAATCTCCCCTCTTCCAGCTTAAGCCAGTCCCCCTTATTCTATCGCTACCTGCCCTTTACAAAGACCCTCCCTGGCTTTCCTATAGTTGGGACACCAAGTGTCATAGCTGGGATTTTGCATGGAAAAGCCTCAAGGGTTGCTGTGTCCTCACTTTTCCCTTAATTTACAGCTATGTCAAGATCTGTTAGGCTCGGATTTT
>NW_010189138.1:0-1459 GCF_000695765.1 Mesitornis unicolor | reverse complement strand
GAAAGAGTGCCCAACAACACAGCCGTTCGCAAGAATCGGTTCATTTAAATTACAACCCTCCGAAACGCTGAAAGGTCGATTAAAGAAACCATCAAACAAAAGCCACAGCGACAACAATCCCACGGCTCCCGTTAAAGAAAGAAGCCATACAGAAAGGTCTGCGTCGGGAGGGGGGAAAAAAAAAAGAAAAACCCCAACCAATTCAGCATCAAAGAGAGAAGAAATAACAAGCAGAGCTCGGCCTCCTCCCCTCATCGGCACGGGGTGTTTTATCTGGCCGGAGTGGCGGTGCTGGCCTGGCGCCAGGGATCTCGCCCGATAGATCCAAGCGGTGCTGATTAAGAAATGCAACCGAAGTAATTAATGACGGGGGAGGACCGACTCCTGGCGCTGACGGGATCCGACTCGTTCTCTGCCACCGTTAACCACAGAAAGAGTCAATTAGAGCAGGACTTCCAAACCTTTTGCCGCAGACGCTCTCACTTTCAATTAAAATGGCTCGCTAGGAACCTGGTGCAGCAAGGTTGAGTCAGCAGGCTGCGCGGAGCTTCAGCCTCCCCGTGCCTTTGTAGTTTCTGACTGCATTTCTCTGACACGACGGTTCTTAATTTGCAAAAATATTGCCTGGGTTTCAGATGGGTTTCAGCGCTCTCTGTGCCCTGTTCAATATTCTGGACAAGAATCCAGCCTCTCCAAAGTAAGCAATTAGTTGTAATTTTCAGGGTAGCACTTGGTTCTCCCTGTATTTAGGCCACTACTGTCGATAAGGTCCACATGTCTCAATGCTGGGTCAATATTCGGGACCACTGCAGGGCTGCAGATGCTCATTTCTGTCTTATAGACAGGTACAGGTTTGGCCATGCTCAGATCATAACGCAGGGTGGGTTTTGGGGGGGCAGAGCTGATTTCAGCCTCCTATATTCATTGTTGCTTTGGTTCGGGTATTCTGGCTAAATTCAGTAATAGTTCTAGCTGGTTTCCCTCAATAACAGAGCAAAAGCATAAGCTAGGAAATGTAGGCTGAAAAGCAAACTTTATCTGTTCTCTCTCACATCCTTTGTGTCAAAATACAAATACTAATACTAATACTAATACTAATAGAATTGTAAAGGAATTAGAGTATTTTTGATTTTTCAAATTATTTTACATTTTTTGTTTCGTGTTTTGTTTTTTTTTTCTTGGAGGAAATTCTCTCCTAGGAAGCACAAATGACTCATGAGCTGCTGACTCTTCCTGGCTGGCCCTATTGGCTCTGCCAACAGGCAGACATGGATTTACCCCTTGTTTTCCCTTACTTTTCCCCTGAACTTTCAGACTGTCTACCTCCTGCTTTAGCGACAATATGTAGAATTCACCATGAGATGGTACTGAAAACAGGCACAGGGTTAAAATAAAGTCAGATTTACTGCACACTGGAGACTTGGTCTCTACTTCTGTCCTTCAAGCTTCATTTATGCTG
>NW_010189137.1:0-1115 GCF_000695765.1 Mesitornis unicolor | reverse complement strand
GGGAAACTG
The DNA here is from genome assembly GCF_000695765.1 of Mesitornis unicolor. NCBI lineage: Eukaryota > Metazoa > Chordata > Aves > Mesitornithiformes > Mesitornithidae > Mesitornis > Mesitornis unicolor. The sequence goes on along the minus strand of NW_010189137.1, from coordinate 1,106 downwards.
GTCCCAGTTAGGATGGGGGGGTGAAAACCAGTTCCAATGGGGCAGAAACTGCTCCTAGTCAGGATGTAGAATTAAAACCAGGTACAGTGACGTTTATTTTAATTTCTTTCGGGTTTTCTTTGTTTTCTTTTATTTGTTGAGTTTTGAAGTTTTTTTAGATTTTGGAAAAAGTTTGGACAGACTTGAAAAACAATTGGAAAAATTGGAAAAATTGGAAAAAATGGAAACAGAATTGGAAAAAAGTTGGAAAAATGGAAAAGTTGGCAGAAAAATGGGAGAAATGAAGAAAAAATGGGGAAAATGGGGAAAAAATGGGAAAAAAATTGGGATAAATTGGAAAAATGGAAGAAAATTGGAAAAGTTGGAATAAAAAAGGGAAAACATGGAGGTAAAGGAAAAATTGGGTAAAAATTGGGAATAAATTGGGGAAAAATTGGGAAAAATTTGGGAAAAAACTGGGAAAAAACTAGGAAAAACTGAAGGAAAAAACTGAAGGAAAAAACTGAAGGAAAAAACTGAAGGAAAAAACTGAAGGAAAAAACTGGAAAAACACTGAAAAAAATTGGAAAAAATAGAGAAAATTAAGAAAATTTGAAAATCTTTGAAAAAAATTGAAAAATTGAGAAAAAAGGAAAATTTGGGGGAACATTCAAAAAAGTTTGGGGAAAAAAACTGGGAAAATTGGAGAAAAATTGGAAAACTGAAAAAAATTTAAAACTTTTTAAAAGTGAAAAAATGAAAAAGTTGAAAAAATAAAATTGGGGAAAATACAAAAAATAGAAATGATAAAGTTGAAAAAATAAAATTGGGGAAAATACAAAAAATAGAAAAAACTTGGAAAACAAATTGAAAAGATTTGGAAAAAAATTGAAGGAATAACTGGAAACGTTCTGAGAAATTTGGAAAAAATTGGAAAACATTTTTGGAAAAATTGGAAAAAATTGGAAAATTGAAACAAAGTTGACAGAAAGTGGGGGTGGTTTTGGGGGGTTTTGGGGCAGGGCACGTTCAGGGGCGCCGGCTTTCGGGGAGGCTTCAGGGAGCGCTGGTTTGGGGGCACCAGTTTGGGGGCGCCCATCCCTTTGCTCCCCGTCCTTCCCGCCCCT
>NW_010189136.1:0-12813 GCF_000695765.1 Mesitornis unicolor | reverse complement strand
TTTCTTTTCTTTTCTTTTTTTTTTTTTTTTCCTCGGGATGAAAGCTGCAACGGGGCTTAAGCTTAAGTTGTGGGCAGAGCCGGAGCTGCACCACCCGCACCGGGGGCCCAGCTGGCGAGAGCCGGTGCCAGAGAGAGAACGAGGCATGCCCTGCACACCCCCCCCTCCCCCTTCAATACATGAATTCGCAGGGGTGCTGATTAACTTGACCCTAGTTAGAGATGGGTCTGACAAAGGCAAAGGGGCAGCTTTTCAAGTAGCTTCTTAAAGGGCCATCTCCATAGCCCTTCCCCTGTTATCAAAGATACAACCAAAAACCCCTCACAGAAAAACTCAATACAAGTGTGTTTTCTACATTTTTAATGCATTCTTAATGGCAGAAGTGCCTTTATTACATGTGTATATTAATGAAAAAGGTCTTTGTAGTGGCTCAACTTCAGAGAAGTTAATCAAAAGAAAATAAATTAATAACTATTGTAATGAAGCCCAGAAATCATTCCCAGCTTCTTTGAAGGTGAAATTTAAAGTGGCCACATTTGGCATCAGGTGTTGTATTAAAGGATATAATTTGTCTTGAGTTGTAATTGAGGTCATAATTAAAAAGATGCTGATTCCCTGCCTCAGCTATTATACTTAGGGTCAGTCCTAACCCCTGTCATCAAAGTCTGTTTCTAACTGCTAGTAGTTTGTTTCCTGGGAGTTACTAGTAAGTCTCTAGTCACTGTCACAGTTTGTTATCTAAAATCACACTGACTCAGAGCTACTGCATTCACAGGGCTTGCAAGAGATACACGTGGCAGATCCACCAGTCAATTTTGAAATCGTGAGAATAGGTTTATTAATACTTACTAATAGATTGGCTCACTGCATTCAGTCATAAAGGGATAAGTCTTCTCTTCCCCCGCTGCCCTGAAAAGGACATTCAAATCTTGTTCTTTTATGTTGCTACTGACAGTGTAAGTTTGAGGACTTTTAGTTCTCTGCTGTGGAGTGGGGTCTATATGAATTGAGCTGTGTCTTTGGAGTACTTCTTCAGACTTAAAAATAGTGCCAGTCATCACTAGAAGTCATTAGAAGTATCCACAGTGGTTATGGGAGGCTGCTCCATCCTGCAGCTGTCTTCTACCCTAAGTGGACTTGCAGTATATGGAGTATGTATTCATTTTAGTTTTTAAATAGACATACGAATGCACTTACCGGCTCCCATTTCTAATGCATTTGCAGTATCTGATGACTTTTATTAGTAGACAGTAATTTTCTTTAGAAGCAATTTTATCTTTCCTCACCTCCCAACTCTGTTGCTCTGTTACTGGGTTTTGCTTTTCTTCTTGATATCCATTTTCTTTGTTCAAACCTTTTGAGGACTATTGACTCGCAGAAAGAAGATTCCACAACCTGTAAGGTTGTAAAGTAGGTATGTTTATTAAGCGCGCTGGCACACGGGGGATCTTTCCTCCGAATTCGTGTGCGCCTTCTGCAGCAGCTTGTCATAGCTTTTATAAAGTGTTGCATATTCATTACTATGCAGAAATGCCTATGCATATTTATAGCCTTTCCCTGAAAAGGCAGTCTTTTTCCGAGAAGTGCCTTCTGGTGGTCGTGGGCCAGGGTCTCGGGGAGTCCTTTTCCCTACTAAGCTCTTCACCTCCGTTCCTTGCGCATGATCCCTGGACCCTTGGTGTTTTTCCGAACCACAAAGCTGGTTTCTGCCAATTTGCCGCAGTGTTCTTGTTGTTATCAGGAGCTGTAAGACACTTCAGGCAGGACATCCTTGGCCTTATCAGGAACTGTCTGTAGCCTACCTCCCTTTACACAATGACCTAAGATATATTGCTTCAGCTAAATAATTGCTATCCTGTTAACTCTTAAGCGTTATTCCCCCAAGCTGTGTTAGCCCCAAGCTATAATTTTCTTTATAAGTGTTACATTTCTCTCTATCACTATGAGAGCAAAAGGTTGAGTTTTGCTGGGTGTCCTGAAGATGGAAAATTTCTGCTGTGTGAGTGTTCAGAACTGACAGTCTTCTGCCAAGTTAAAACAGAGAGAGGGATCTGTAGTCGAGGTCAAGCTCAGGTTTTATGTTTGATCTTTGCAAGGAATGCAACTCTTGCTGTCTTCAGATCGCAAGACAAGCCTGTGCCACAGAGAACCAAGTTTGAAGGCAGTCATGGAGCCTGAAATTTCTAGACAAGGCTACTCAAGGTCTAACATTTTGCTCTGACCACAGAAATAGTGAAAAATGCTGCAGCATTTCCTTTTCTAGTCCTTTGACTCAGCCTGGCATCATGCATCCCATAGTGCCAGGTCCCTCAACATTGTTGTCTTTTAACTAAATCAATTTAGATATTCACATGGAGCAGCTGAATCACATGTTGAATCACATTTAATATATGGAACTTGTCCAGCAATTCTGTTCAGGTTCTTCTCTTCATATGGGAAGTTATTATAGGAAAATTATCAACTCATGTGGGTTAAGTCAAATCAAAATCATCAAAATATGATGGCTATGCTACAATGTACAGATAGGCAAGAGTGCATATGAAGCTATATGGAGTTTTCGGATGTCAGTGAAAATGTGCTTTCCTCCAGGTATTAGATTTATCAAAATTTTGAGAAAAAATTTACTCAGATAAAAAATTATCTTTAGATATTTCGTAGAAATAGGTTTAGGTTGGAAGACACCTTAGAGATCATCTAGTCCAACCGCCCTGCCATGGGCAGGGACACCTCCCACTAGACCAGGTTGTTCAGATTTATTCACCTAATACTATTTTTTAAAATAACATTTAATACTATCTTTTAAAATAACATTTCAGGAACTCTTTCTAAATAGATTGGTCAAAACCTTGTAAGATTTGTCCTGCACAAAATTGCATTGTGGATGACAGCACAGCCTGGGAATCTGCTAGTTGCCGTACTGTATTTTCTGGAGTATCACTGCATTGCCATTCATTCATATGTTGAGAGTAAGTAAGAAATGTTAATGGACACAAGAAATCTTACTGCAGATGTGTTATGATTTTGCTGCTTTTTTCTTAAGTTACACAACGGTTGTGGTGGTTTGACCTTGACTGGTTGCCAGATGCCCACCCAGCTGCTCTCTTACTCCCTCACCAGATCCAGAGTAGGGGGTAGTGGGGAGAGATGAAAAAGCTTTTGAGTTGAGAGAAACACAGGGAGATCCTTTACCACATACTGCCATGTGCAAAACAGCCACAACCTGAGAAAAAATAATTTATTTAATTGATCAGTCTGGGATGAAAGTGAGCATTATAAATGTTTCATTCTGCTCTGTGTTTTCTCAGACCCAGATTTTGAAGAGACACTTTCTGAAGGGGCCCTGGGAATCTTCCTTCAAGCTCAATGGTAGAGGAAGGAAACAAACAACAGCTAGAGCAGAAGCCTGGAATCCTGGGTCTAAAACAGAGGTAGAGTTGTGATAAACCTGCCTGCACAGTATTCAAACCTGAAGTACTTGAAGGAAAATATTTTCAGCATTCAATATGCTTGTATTTTTCTAATTAATTTCCTGTGTTCAGCTGAGCACTTACTGGGTAGCTTCTTGGCAATAACTTAGTATTCGGTTCTACTTATGCTGACAGTGTGGTAAGGAAGCCTTATAAGTCATCAGCATCTAATTGTAGCTTGAAGGATACTGAACTTTGTGACTCATCAGATGGTGGGGAAAGGCCCAGAGATTTTACTAGACAAGAAGCAAACCTGACACAGGTTGGAAGGAAGATGGAAAGGAATATGAAGTGGCTCTTTTTGGTGAAATTAACCACTGATCTATTTAAGGGTCATCCATGGGTCTGTAAAAACATTACAGAAACCAAAAACCCACTGTGGAAAACACAGTCAAAGGAAAGCAGCTTAGGTTCTTCATAAGGAAATAAAGGGGATTTCTAGGGTCAGTAGGGGGTTGATGTTATACATAGAACATGTTGTCTCTTCCATGAGACTTTTGTATATTCACAGGTCATCACTGTTTTCTGTTGCCTCTTGGGGAGGCTGTGCTTAAGATTTGCAGTAAGTGTGAATGCTCCTTGGTAGTCAACTAGGAAAAAAAATAACATTAAGGGAACAGTCACTGGGGATTACATATATAATTTGCAATATCTAGTCATAGGCCTCAATACTACATTTAAATTCAGTGCTTTTCTCAGATTATAATGTTTTAAAATTATTTTTTTTTCTTTTTAGAGGCACAGTACATTTAAGAAACTCACACTCAAGTTTGGGTTGTGAACACATGGAACTTTTGGTCATAATCTGTCTATCCTCTCTCTCTTTTTTAGTTTAATATTCATTTCGGATTCTTTATAATTGCCTTTGAATTACATATCTCTTTAGTGTTTCTACTGCACTGTTTACACTACACTAAACATTACTAGTATTCTTTACTGTAGTGTTTATAAAGTGAAACTTTATATAAAGTGAAACTTTAATAAACATAATCTTATTGCTTGCATCACAGGGCACTACTTTATTTGTCAGGTTCTCTGTCCGAAAATAACAACATGAGTGTATGCTTGGAACAGCTGTGCAGAGCTACTCTGTAATAATTTTTCTTATCACATCAGTTGTCCTGCTTTAACCCAGCAAACAGCTAAACACCACACAGTTCTCTCGCTCAACTCCCCCTGTTCTTGGTGGGATGAGGAAGAGAATTGGGAGACCAAAAGAACTCAACAGTTGTGATAAAGACTATTAATAGTTAAAATAAACAAAACTGAAATAATAATAATAATACTAATGAACTACAACAAGAATAGGAAAGACAAGTCAACATTCTAGAGAAAAAAATCATTACAAATAGATATCTTGAAAATTTAAATTAACTGAAGATATTTTCTCTGCACTGCTTTACCATCACTGGCTTCAATTTCAAAATGAAGTCTTTCAAGTGGTTTCAAAACCAGTGATTCCCATTAAAAAAAGATAGTCCTGATGGGGCTGCATTTCTTATCTTCTATCTCCCCTTCCCCTTAATGCATTTCTGTCAAGACAAAACATATTTTCATTCAGCTCTCTGAGCAACTTAGTTTCAGTTTTCAATACTTACTGGCCTCTTTGAAATGCACTGCAATAATACAACAAATCCTGATGTGGAAGTATCTCAAAAATCCGCAAGGATTTCTTTAAAGAAGCTAATTTATTTCACTGTTAACAAATGCTTTTGCAAGGCAGAGCAACTTACTGTGTTAAGGAGCTATAAGTACAAGTCGAATAATTCCAGAGTTTATTGTGCCTTTCAAAAGAAACGGGGGTTTATTGCATTTGACCTGTAAAATGACAGGTGGTTTCTGTATTGAAATAATATACAAGTCAAACTGCTTTTGTTATGTGTTCAAACACAAAATTGTTGAACATTGTCCAGTGTTAGTTCTGTACTGATTTTTATAGAAAGCCTTACTGTCTTGAAGAACAGGGGAATATAAAATAATTTTAAGATTATTAAGCTCAATGTGATGACTACAGAGAAGGGGCTGACTTAGTTCCTGAATAACTCACATTAGCAGTGCTTGTTTTGCTTTCTACCTTTCTGCTTTCTGTTTGCATTCTTCTTTCTTTCCTGTCTTGTTCTTTAATCAGTTTAGATTGCTAGAAATTACACAGATATGAGTTTCAACAGCTGGCAGAGCAAGTACATTCTCTAGTTCAGCCTTGTCAAGTACCAGTGCTGAATTAATAGTTTGAATTTATGTGTTGTTGTCAACACAGCTGTCCCATACCCCAGTGTTTCCTTGCCTCAGTTTATATCACTATCGATACAGATTAGCAAACATTTCAAGATATGTAGCGCGTCTTATAATCTGTTTTGTGAAGTGTTTAACAAAACTGAGAAAGAATGCAGTGCTGGAGAACAGATAATGCTAAATTTCATTTGACCAGCAACTCAGAGCAGCCCAGCTACAAAAGTGATGGAGAAATTAATTTCAAGGCATTGCCTTGAGGCAAACCAGCTTTAGAGATATCCATGTGCTGAGTGATTCTGTATTCTTGAAGTCTGTGAATTGCTCCATTAACACAAGTTTATGTACAGATGATTAATTATGGAATTTGATACTTATGTTAACAGCACCAGACATCTAGCTGTACTTTTTTTTCTCTTACAGTTATAGAAGCATTCTTTCTTATCATGGCAGTTTAAAATACTTTCTCTTATGGTTAAAATAAAATACTGATCCCATAACTAATCTACTTTATACAATACCAAGACCAATTTAATGAAAGCTAACTCATTATTTCCACATCTAAACTCCTAGGACAGACTCTTCTTCTAAGAGAAAAGCTCAGAAGTTCAGCTTTTGTATTATTTCATTGGAATGTTACTTTGAATTTTCTTACATATTCTTTCCTGTACCTCAGTGAAAATCTATTGTCCCTGAATTTTAATTCTGTTTTCTATAATTTGCTGATGTGAAGCAGGAAGTCCTCTATGCTGGCCTCTTCAGATCCAGAACTGGTACTGTGTTCATGAGAGAGCAAACAGGCTAGACAACTTTTCTAGTAAATGTAATTTACAGGACGTTAAAGACTTTCGCTTCATTTTTAATGAAGAAATTATGTGCCTGTGTCTCCCTCTTGTGGCACGAAAATATTATGACCAGAAATTTTCAATCATAACTGAACCATTGGAAAAGGGCACAGCCTTTCTTGGTTTCAGATTTGCCCATTGCTATTCATTTTTTAATGCTCAGTTTGTGTGATTTTTTTTTTATTGAACTGTTAAGGATTCTCTTAGAGGTGCAGTGAAAGGTTCAAGTTAAAATTTTGGCCAGAATTAAACTCCCTGGGTTTGTACTGTACTGTCCCTCAGAAAGAAATTTAGCATTCACGAGGGTAACCGAACTTTTTGTTTTCTTGTACTGTACTCAGTCCCAGCTTTTAAGGTCCAGTTAATATGAAGATCTCCATGTCTTCATGGAAAGGAGAGTTTATGAACTCTTTGTCATATCTGTCAAGACACTGACATCGGTTTTTCTGGACCAAAGTGGTTTCTATGCAGCTTTCTCAAATGTCCCTGCCACGCTCCTCCCAGGACTTTTGTGTCCAAGATCACTGTAACAAATACCAAGTCAGGTGTCTGCTCTGTACTTGCAGCAGAAAAGTGTTTAAACTTCAAAAAAAACAATCCATCACAGCTAAGAAAAAAACCTCCAAATCTGTTTCTCGTTTTGTTGTAAACATTTTGGGTTTTGTTTTCTTTTGTCTTAATTTTATCTTCTGGTTTTGAAGTCCTGAAGACTATGATCTGTTGGCCCATCATAACCCATCAGTTTTGGCTTGATTATCTATCAGTTTTTACACAGCGAGGAGTCCAATGTGCTTCCCTATACATAGAAGTAGTATAATTTTTCTCAGGAATGGCAGGCATCATATTAGACCTTGAAGAGGTTTCATAAAAACTAAAGACCCTACTTCAGGGTATAGTGGCACATAATGACAACTTTTAGTGAAAATCCAGGAGTGTTAAAAGCCATCTAAGCAATATATAGGTGCTTCTTTTATTAAAGCCCATGTTATACAAAATGCTGAATGTCTTCAATTCTGTACACATTCATTGTTTGCAAAAAATGACTGATAAGGGATACATCCTAGCAGTAGTTTGGACACCACATTTCTGAATGTAGTCACCTAAACACACCTTTTCCCTAGGAAAACGGGAATGACTGTTACCAAGTATGTATCACATCTCCTAAGAGGCAGGAGACAAACATAAACTCAACAAAGACAAAAAGCAATATAGATATCTCTGTTCAAAGTGGGGTACTTTAAGCATGACCTGACTTTGGAAAAACAAATCTAGTTTTAAGAAATTACTGCTATGTAGCTGGATATAAAAATGTTTGCAAGTGCCAAGTCTATTGAAGCTCTTGTGCAACCAGGAAATATAGTTGAAAAGGCAGTGAAGGCCCAAACCTGTCCTTCAAACATGAGGCTGATCAGCACACAGAATTCATAAGCAGCAACCTCTTAGACCCTTAAATAACATCCGTCTTTGTAGATCAGTGATTAGAACAGTATAACCACATATCCAGTGTGGCCAGTGCAGTCACAGAGTTGTAGTCCCCTGCAAATAAAGTCTTTGGAGTGCTGTTTTGTTTCAGACTTTAGAAACAACACGACAAACAAGGGAGAACGTCCTTTCACATTGAGCCTAAGTTTTCTATCTCTGTTTCTCTAGTCTGAGAAAAGCTGTGTACACTGATATGCTGTAATCTCACCCAGAAGGGATGCCCTTGGGAACCTTTTCTGGCTTTGTGGTGTTGTGGTTTAGTTAACCATATGTGAGACAAGGTACATCCCCTGAGAGAATACGAGACGGGCTTCAAAACACTCTGTCTTAGTACAACAGAGATGAATCTGAATTTTCTGTGTCCCAGGTGAATGCTTCAACCATACAGGTATAAAGTAGACAAAAGTCACCTTGACTAGCATTATCATAAGTAGGATAGCTTTTAAAAGAGGAGGCCGATAATGAGCAGGTACAGGATTCTTAGTCTGGTAGTTAAGGGCATCTCAGAAATCTGTGCAGTCAGCCATGGAGGATTTGCACATGTGTCAAACAAAGAAGGAAAAAAATCCCATGTTATCACAAGCATTCTGTAAAATCTGATGTACCTGGTCTGAGGATTGGATTTTGCAGGATTAAGCACTGCAGGTAAGAGAGACAGGATAATATCTAAGTCAGCATGAGGCCATGGACTAGGTGTAAGTTATGCTGTGAGCAGTTTAGGTGTTTTAGGGATCAGAATTCTTCTTTTCTGAGGATATTATTATTATCTCAGGGCTTTTTTAAGCCCGAATAGTCAGCAGCTATAAGCGTTATTATGATAACTTTTTTCTCTTTCTTTCCATCTATAAAATATGTGAAAAAAACATTTTGATTATGATACCACAAAATATAAGTTTTAGTATGTCTTGTGTGTAAAATTTTTCTATATTATCAGTTTTCCCTAGTCACAGCTGGGTAATAGACTACATATTTTTATTTACTATTTATTACTTGGAGAGCTACAGAGTCTCCTACCGTGACTATGAAGCTGAATCTGTACAGAATTGGTACCTGACTCCACTGGGTGGCAGCCCAAGCTCTTCTCAAACCCAAAAGCGATGGCTTTCTCTTTAGCTGAGAAAACCAGCATCACCCTCATATCTCAGTGCTTTGTAAAACTCATGAGACTTTTCTGTACATCCAGTGAGTTAGCTGTTGGCCCCTTCATCCTCAAGGACTCTCTGATTACCCATACCTCTCTTCTGCTAGAGGCACTTCAAAATGCAGTTTCCATATTGCTTTTTAATTAGATTATGATTAGTTCAAGCAAACTGTATTTTAAAATGAGTATTTCTGAAATGAACACCTTCATTGTGAACACTTACTACCCACAGAATTCATTGGAGACATCTAATGGGCTTAAGTAGCCTAGCTAGAAATTAAGGAGTAAACCATGTACTGTGTATCACATATAGCCTTACATTTTAAAGCGTGCTGAAGTGGTACTGAAGAAAGTTAATCTTTACTGTGGTGAGGGGTAGCACGTTTGATCGTCTCTTCTAGGAAGACCACACCTGTGGCTGCAGTCACTACTGTTGTCTGTTTGGCCGTAGTCTTTCTAAGTCTCATAAGCAGGGTCAGTGCTTGGATGAGGAGCACACCCCGTTCAAGCAGTCGAGACACTGGTGTGCCTCTCCTGCTCTGCTTCCTGTGACACTGGTGAGGGATGCTCTGCTAGGATTCCTTCCTTCCAGACAGTGAGAAACAAAGGTCACAACTACTTCAGGTGTCAATGATTCTATGGCCTTTTCAGGATGGTAAAGAGCAATTGCAGTCTCCTGGCTGTGCTGCACAAAGAGTAGATTCCCTTTAGGTACCTGCAGGTTTTTTGTACTTTCTGTTGGACACAATTTCTCTTTCTCCTCTTTCTGGTAAGCATAACAGATTTTCAAAGAGTTGCTTGGTCTCACTGCATATATTACATTTTTGTCACTGTTTCAGCACAGATTAATGGCATAATAGAGAACATAAAATTTTACAGGAAAAGTGTACAAGGTATATTTCCTTTCAATAAAAGTATGTTGGCTTAATCTAAGATACGTAACCTTGGGTTATTTCAGGCCTTTTCATAGATTCCTTTAGGAAAGATTGCACTGTTGGGTTCCAGGGGTTAAATAAGCTAACAGATCCCTTTTTCTATGGGCAGGCCCAGTAAACTGTGCATCACTGAAATAAGATACTGGCTTTGGAGTTTTCCCTGGTTTTGTCTCAGAGCTGTGAGTCAGTGTGCTAGCAGCTTCAGAACTGTGTCATGCAGAAAGATGCATTGTGTACCACTTTTCAAAGTCTTTTTCACCTCATTAACTCAAACTCAGAGCCTGAGAGATTTACAGAATTCAAATCCAGGCAACAATAACCTGGTAAGGGAAAATACAATCTCTGAAGAACCTATCTGCACCTTAATCTAGAGCATATATACTAAGGTTAGTGACCCAGTTTGTGCACCTAAGAGTCCTTCAAATGTTTTCAATAGAGATTATTTGGGTATTTCCACTCAAACAGGTGTTTCATATCAAAAACATTAAAAAGAAAGTTACCTTTAGTTTCATAAAATGACATTTCAGTTCTGAAATAGAAGTGTTTCTTATACAGCTGTCGTTAGGAGATTGGTTTGGTTTATTGTTGGTTTGTTGGTTTTTTTCAGCAAAGCTACAATAAAAACATCCTCTTGCACTGGATTCTTGCTTGCTTCTTACAGATGTGAAGTATCAAAGGTTTCTGCATCAGTTTAGTAGTGCAGGCTACCCCTGACCCCAATGGCTCTGATAGTGCAAGCTGATGTAGTTGACTGCAGCCCAACAGGAAAGGTAGAGCTCTCCGTACTTCCTCCTTAACTGCACAGGAGACTTCTACTACCTAAAAGAGAGATATGTGATTCCTAATTGCTAGGAGTGGTGCCATAAAAACTCCAGCCAGAGCAAACTACAATGTCTCTAGCAACAAAGGTCACCAGGGACATACCATCGGTGATGACTGCACTGGGTCCCTAATGTGAATGCAGAACCTCATTTGGTGGCTTTTACTCGGCTTTGCACAAGTTACCCAAGGGTTTGCAATCTGGTCTGTGATGGTGATTGCTGACACTTTGAGGGAATGGTGGCTCAAAAAATAGAAAGACTGTGGATGAGTTTTCCTGAGTGGGACCTAGACTGCAATATTTGTTTCTAAGAGAAAGAAGAGTGAACATAGACCTTAGCTTTATCTGTGAATATTTCAACGGCAAGTGACATGCCTTCCACCCAGACAAGTCACTTGGTACCTGCAATGAAATAATACAGCACTCCAAGGGGAAGAATAATGTTTCTGTGCCTTTTGCTTAGTAATGTGGTGTGCTGTCAGATATTTTTGGTCTTCTGTGGAGAAAAGCTGTACAACCTGGTCTCTGCCTGCATGCAAGTGGGTCTCTGTCCCTCACCTACCTTATAAAAGAGGGCTGTCAGAGTTAATTTTTGTGAAGTGCTTTACAATTACTACCTGACAGAGGCTTAAATATGGAGGATGGTTAGTATAATAATGTAACTGAAAGGACTTTAACAGAACCAGTTTTAATTTAAAAATCTCTTCTCTCTCTCAGTGCTCTCTGTTTTAATCTTCCCATCTTCTTTCAATTTAATTCTCATCTCATATCTTTTGTTTCTTTTCATTGGCCCTTCTGGACAACTGTTTTTGGGAAAGCCTTTTTATATAACTCTCTTTCCATCGCTCTCTAATAGATACCATCATCTTTTAAAAAGCAGCCACTCCCTCCCTCAGCTAAGTACTATCTTGGCAGGCAACTGGGGAGGAGGAGTATTCTTTAAAAGGCTTTGAAATTGTGTTGTTAAAAAATATATAAATAAAGCAACAAACCTTTTAATAGGGCTTTGAACAATCATCCCTTTCATTCCCTTATGGCCTGTTGTGCTCCTGGCTTTTTTATTATTTAGTGTGCATCAAAAAAAAAAATCCAAATGTTTTAATGTTAAGCCATTAAGAGTTTATTTGGGTTGAAAATAAATATATAAATGTGGTGCTAGCAGTTGGGACTGTGAGCACATGCACTGTTGCCTGGCAGAGGCAACCTATAGGAGGCACATCAGAAGGCCAGAATAAGCTTCAGTGAAAGACTAGAACAAAAGCATCAGCAGCATTTGTTTCTGGTTAAGTACTTTTGCATGAGCCTGACTACTGGAGTGGTTTACCCAGCTTTTATCTGTTTCAAATTCACCTCACTCCCTCCACCCCTTTCTATGGCATCATCCTCAACTGTAACTTATGGTAATTACATAGAAAAGAAGGAAGTGTGAGGTTTTTTTTTTATTTTCTCTTGTTTTATTTTTAAAACCACCTGATGGGAGCATGTGATTGGTTGGCATTCAACATTGCTACTGGAGTTATTAGACACCTAACTAAATGTTTTTTGCATGGCCTGCCTGGATTTTTTTGGTGCATTTAGATTTGTTTTTTTAAGTGCTGGGTATATTTTGTGAATAGCCAGAAAAAGCACTTTTTTCATTCTTTCTTTCTACTCCCTTCCACTTCTGTTTGCCAACTCTGCCTGTTGTCCCCAGAGAATTCTGCAACAGGCTGGTGACTGCAGCAAGGGCTCCTCTGTGTGCATAATTAGTATCAATCTTGCTTGGTCTCATTTCTCTGGTGGGGCTGTTGGGGAGAAAGAGGAGACTCTTTGCTATTAAATGCATTATTAGGTTCACATCTTAGCTCACATGTGACCTATATTCTGTGAATCACAGAATCACAGAATCACAGAA
>NW_010189135.1:0-4115 GCF_000695765.1 Mesitornis unicolor | reverse complement strand
GAAAGGGGTCCACGTGGAAGCAGAGAGAGAGCCTGGGACTCCAAGGCACGAACCGACTGCAACTCCCACTGCCATCCCCCTGCGCCTCAGGGTATGGGGCGGGGGCGGGGGAGGTGAAGGAACCGGGAACAAAAGCTGAACCCGGGAAGAAGGGAGGGGTGGGGGGAAGGTGTTTTGACTTTAAGATCTGGTTGTATCTCCCATTGTTCTACTCTGATGTTGGTAACAAAATTGTTTTGTTTTTCTCCTTATGATGAGTCTGTCTTTTGCCCGTGACCTTTTTAAGTGGTGAGAAGCCCTTTCAGTCCTTATTTTGACTAGCCCTTTTTTGGGGCATCGTGGTGCTTAGTTATGCACTGGGCCTAAACCATGACACGACCAACATGATGTGCTTTCAATAGATCACTTCCTGTAAATTCAGATCTCGATATAGTAAGTCTACTTATCATGTATGTGAAAATTTGATCATAGGTATCTTGGATTCTCCCCTCCAATATACATAATGAAAGATATATTTGCATGAAAGCATCGAGAAGAAAGAAGTTTAAAACAGGACAAGCAAAACACATCAAGCAAGCTAAAAACAAACTTTCCTTTATCAGACACTGACTTGCAAAAAGTGTAAAAACTCCCTCACAGCCTTAGTCACCGTCAGCCAAGTAACTGTAAGAATAGCAGGGCTAGATGAGATTGCCAAACTCAAGTCTCACTATTTTGAGGTGTTCTACCTATCCGGTTTTAAGTAGTCTTAATCTGTTTCTTGCTTAGTCTTGCTGACCTCTCAACAAAGATGAATGCATGTACATTTCCATGTATGGATGGCCTACATGTCTGCATCTCCATCTTTTTCTCTGAATTACAGACATTCTTTGAAGTAATGGGTTGTCACCTTTCTGGTCTCAAAAGAATGAAGAGCTGGAAGAAATAGAAAATCCATCTGACCATTGTGAACAGAAACAGAAATATGAGAAAAAATAGAAAACCCATTTAATCATCCATCCCATCTGTGATGGGAGAGGTTAACTCTGGTCTGCTCAAGGTAAATAAGTTAGGGGCATCTAACCACAGATTAAAAAGGTCTTCATAAACTTGAGATAATTTTCTTGGAACAATTAACGTTTTTCATTTCACTCCACTGTAATGAAACTCTAATTTCAACTATATTTTGTGGTGAAACTAGGATCACTAACTGTAAACCCTGCAAAGTTTGAGATGTGTCAATGCCATGCAGGAGAATGTCACAGGAGCAGCCACAACACCAACAGAAAGCTTCTAAATATATTTTTTAAAGTAAGAGTATTGGCAATCAGGTGTTTGGATTTTTTTATTTTCTTAATATTCACCTTGTCTGAGATACCAAAAATGTTTTCCTCTTGGAGATGGGTAAATACTAGAGATGAAATTGCACAAAGACTTCCTCTCCATGCCTGAGGAAAAATAATACCGACAGATATTCATACTATCGGTACAATTGCTGCCCTGCTGTTTTAATCTGTTTGCAACAGGATTGTTGCACAGTAGTCCATTGAAAATAGCTGCTGCAGTTTGCTGACTTTCAAATGCTTTTTGTTCTAGATGTTTTTGCTGTTAGTTTCCTGTTCCTCTGTTTTTAAGCTGGAGGGTCAGTTACAGCAAACTCAGCAGACACATTGAAAGAATGTAATTCATAGATGACTAGTCCCTATTTCTGGCCAGACGGTGAGAGGTATTCTGTCTACTGAAATAGGCTACAGTGAAACAAACACCTCTAAACGTTGTAGAGTGTAAAGGCAGACAAATCATTCTATGACTGTTTAAAAGAAGCACATATGCAATTCACTCATTAAATCCTCTTAACATTAAGTCCTCTTCTTACATCGTAGAGCTCTTTATAGTACTCACTAGTATATGCCACACTAAAGACATTGTGATATAATGTACATAAGAGCTATTATGACCCTTAATTGTCTTACTGACATTCTGATTTCAAATCTGAGATGTAAATACTTTAGAGCAAGAACAAATTATAACATCATAGAATCATTTAGGTTGGAAAAGACCTTTAAGATGATTGAGTCCAACCATTAACCTAGCGCTGCCAAGTCCATGTCCCTAAGCACATTACCTTTAAGATGATTGAGTCCAACCATTAACCGAACACTGCCAAGTCCATGTCCCTAAGCACATCATCAGGGATGGTGACTCCACCACTTCCCTGGGCAGCCTGTTCCAATACCTGACAACCCTTTATGTGAAGAATTTTTTCCTAATATCCAGTCTAAACCTCCCCTGGAGCTACTTGAGACCATTTCCTCTCATTCTATCGCTTGTTACTTAGGAGAAGAAACCAGTGCCCACCTTACTACACTATTCTTTAAGGTAGTTGTAGAGGGTGATAAGGTCTCCCCTGAGCCTCCTTTTCTCCAGATTAAACAACCCTAGTTACTGCATAAGATCTGTGCTCCAGACCCTTCACCAGCTTTGCTGTGCTTATTTGAACACACTCCAGTGCCTCAACATGTTTCTTGTAGTGAGGGGCCCAAAACTGAACACAGGATTCAAGGTGTGGCCTCCACCAGTGCCCAGTACAGGAGAACAATCACTGCCCTGGTCCTGCTGGCAGCACTATTTCTGATACAAGCCAGGATGCTATTAGCCGCCTCAGCCACCTGGGCACACTGCCAGCTCATATTCATTGGCTGCTGACCAACACCCTCCGATCCTTTTCCACCAGGCATCTTTCCAGTCACTCTTCCCCAAGCCTGTAGAGTTGCATGGGGTTGTTGTGACCCAGGTGCAGGACCTGGCACTTGTCATTGTTGAACCTCATGCAATTGGCCTTGGCCCATCAATCCAGCCTGACCAGATCCCTCTGTAGAGCCATTCTACCCTCTAGCAGATCAACACATCTGCCCAACTTGATCTTGCCCTCAAACTTACTGAGGGTGCACTCAATCCCCTCTTCCAGATCAGTGATAAAGATATTAAACAGAACTGGCCCCTGTGCTGAGGCCTGGGTAACATCACTTGTAACTGGCTGCCAGCTGGATTTAACTCCATTCACCACAACTCTTTGGACAGCCTCCAACCATCACATCACCCGCAAGTCCTTCTTTGCAAACAACAGATCAAGCAAGGCGCCTTCCCTACTTGGCTTACTCACCAGCTGTGTCAGGAATTTATCTTCCACGCACTCCAGGAACCTCCTAAACTGTTTCTTCTATGCAGTTTTGTCTTTCCAGCAGACTTCTCATAAGTTTAAGTATCTCACAAGAAAAAGGGCTGGCGATTGTGAGACTTCTCCCAGCATCTTACAGAACATTTCACCTGCCTCTTCATCCTGGTTGGGTGGTCCATAACAGACTCCTACCACGACATCTGCCTTGTTGGGCTTCCTCCTGATTCTTACCCATAAATACTCAACGTTATAATCACCATTAAGCTCTACACAATCAAAACACTCTCTAACATACAGGGCTACCCCACCACCTCTCCTTCTTTGCCTGTCCCCTCTGAAGAGTTTATAGGCATCCATTGCACCCTCCATTGCAGTACTCCAGTTGTGTGAGTTATCCCAGCTGTTTTTCATTCCAAGTCAGATATTTGAAAAATATGTCAATGACAAACAAACATTCACCTTAGATTCATCTAGTTGTCAGTTAATATCAATCTAAATATTAAACATAGCTTTACTACTTGACCAAAGTCTGTAGCTATAGTTTTCCAGCAGTTAATCATCAAACACTATCTAAAGCACTAACAGATCTTTTAATACTCTCTGTAAGCTTGGTTCCACTCACCAAAAAATATGTAAGGTACATCAAAAAATCCAGAGGCAGCATAATCAAAGATACTTTCTGTACCTTTTGGCATGCTTTCTGTACCAAGGGCAGGTAACAAACAACACCTCTTCTGCCAGAAGTGTTGACTTTGGGGTGTGCAACATAAAACCATTGAACTGAGTGGCATAGAGAAGGCAAAGATTGTCTGTTTACTCTGTTTTCTTTGCACTGGAATAAAAGTAGAAGAACCTATAGGGAACATCAAAGGAAACTACCAAGTAACAAGTGAAAAACAAAAGTAGCTTGTTCAGACACACAACAGTTATATACACAAGTCTATGGGGCCAGATGGGA